>NW_021639821.1:0-159674 GCF_001865345.1 Cryptosporidium ubiquitum | reverse complement strand
ACCACCTGGGAAGACCAGAATGTCGATCGCCCTTTTTTCAGCTCATTTTTGAGCAGTGACTTTTTTTTTACTATAGAACATTTTCAATTAAAATAGTAATCTTCAAAAAATATTGTGATTAGTTTAAATAAATTATTTAAGGAAAGTTGTAATATTTATTATGAATTGCACAATAGGCGGGAAGGTTTTGACATATTTTTCACTGAGAAAATGACCTAAAACAATGTGAAGAATTTGAATTTAAAGAACAAGAAATAAGTAATATTTTCTATATATAAAAAATAGCCCAATTAGTTCCAAATATTTTTTAAACAAGTTTCAAAATTAATTTGTAATTTTTACAAAAATCTTGGACAAATTATCTTATGGTAAATGAAACCTTCAAAAAATTTCATTTTATATTTTACCTTGTTATATCCTTTTATTTAGTGCCAAATAATAAATTAAACTGAGTTCCAGGAATTTTTTTGAACTTTATTTCATTAGAATTAAAAATAGTTAATAAAATAATAATCAAAATATTCAATTTGACTAGACTCTCAAATCTTAGGATCTCTGTTTATTTTAAAACAATTGTTATGCTTTAGCCATGGATTTGTACTTGGAGATTTTTTTTTTGAGATCAGTTATCAGTTTGTTTATATATGTAATTTAGAAGATTTTTTTGAACAATGAAACTAAATAAAATTATTCCTGGTATAATATTATGATGTAATTTAGGGGTAACGTCAGCAATCGGCCATACTATATCGAATATACCGGATCCCATCAGAACTCCGAAGTCAAGCGGTATAAGGTTCGGTTAGTACTAGGGTGGGGGACCACCTGGGAAGACCAGAATGCCGATCGCCCCCTTTTTAAAGTTTCTTGTTTTACTCATTATATTCCCGTTTTTCAGCTTACAATTATATCTATTACTGATAATTTAATGTTACTCCAAATCTCTTAATATTTCCTTTTTATTTTGTTTAAATTTAATACTGTTTATATTTTGTATAATGGCGGGACTTTCCCAAAAAATTATTGAAATTCTTTCTGCATAGATGTAAATTTATGTTTTCAGTTTTCCTATAGTGCTTACATGTAATTATTAAAAATTAATCAAAATATAGTGGAAGCCCGCTTTTTTTTTTTTTTTTAATAAAATAACAAAATAATATTCAAGTTTCAGAATAAAAGATTATATTCAAATACAAATAAGATGAAATTAATAGTTTATTATTTAGTAAAAAAAAAGTCACTGCTCAAAAATGAGCTGGAAAAAGGGGCGATCGGCATTCTGGTCTTCCCAGGTGGTCCCCCACCCTAGTACTAACCGAACCTTATACCGCTTGACTTCGGAGTTCTGATGGGATCCGGTATATTCGATATAGTATGGCCGATTGCTGTCGTTACCACCAAATTGCATCATAATATTATTATTTGAACTTTTAAATATAATAAATATTCACAAGATTTAATAAAAGTTATAATTACTTAAATTGAATTATCCAAATTTCATACAATAGAAAAAGCTAGAAGAAACAGATTTATTGAACATGGGTAAGTAAAAGTAAGGTAATAGTAGAAGAGAGTGTATCTGAGAGTTTAATGTTTATTGTTTAGCCATTTATTATTAACAAATGAAAAAAAAGAGGAAGAAGAGTTAAGAAGAAAAAATCACATTATTCAAGTCTTTCCCTATTTTTATTTATTACCTACAATGAGTGGACCCCACTAAAATGGATACTTGTGATATACAAAAAAAAAGGCGCCATTATATGTTAAGCAAAATTGTGTGTAATACATACAGAAAAGAGATTTGAGACGATTCTCATGAAAAAAAGAATCAGAATACATTTATTATTTAGTGAATAAGTTTTAAGAATTTAGATTTAAAAGTAAAACTAACCAATTATTCCAAAGGAAACAAACCAAGTAAAAAGCAACTTAGAAAGCAAATAATGGGGAAAAAGTTATTATTAGGCCTTCTGGTCGTGTTTATGGCATTGCTCAAAAGAGTGGAGAGTGGTACAGATTATTCAGGGATATTTGATCCAACAAGTTTGTTATCAAAAGAACAAGTCAATGATGCTTTGGTTGATTCGTGGGAAAAGCCTATTGATATAGCAGAAAGCGCTAATTACACTACGATTTTCGGAGATTTATTGAGTGTTAAAACTTTCTCAGAAGTTAACTCACTATTCCCACTTTCTCCATATAACTCGGTTTCTGATGAAGTCTTAATAAGATGTATACTCTCAGAAGGAATAGTTTATAGTCCAGAAACCTGTCCAAATCTAAATTGTGAACAATATCCAACATCTACAGACTTCAAGTACTATAATTCATCATCATCATCTACAATCAGAGTTGCATTATCCAGTGAAAACGTAATCCTTGGTTCAGCTATCTACACTTTTGATACTTCCATAATACCAAGTATTTCACTAGTAAATAAGTTTGTGGTTGTCTTTAAGATTGAAGACCCTATTTTGCATTCTAAAATAAGTATAAGATTAGTATCTGTAGTAAGAAGAGGAGAGAGTGGAAAAGAAGGTATTCCAATTCTTAGAGGATCTTCTTTTCACTCTATTGAGCAGAATATAATACCAGGAAAGACTTTTTATTCTGTTGACATTGTTGGATTATTCAATTTCTTACCCAATGAGTTTGAGTTAAGCCGAGTATCAATTGTGGTTTTACCTTCCTCTCCTTCTGCCAATGTAGTACTAAGCATGGAGTCTTATGCTATTGCTAGATTTTACATGTCAGTAGATACAATTCCAATATATGGCAGCGGAGGAGTTGGAGAAAAGGCAATCCAACAAGATAAGTATATTCAAGTTGAAACAACCTCAGTTTTTGGGAGATCTATAATAGACTATAATGATAAGGTTAAAGCACGATTCAATGATTATTGTCCAAAGACCTTTGGAGGGCAATGTCTAGTTCAAATAACATCCCTCAAATCTACTAATGCAATAGGTATTTTTGGTTTCCAACTATATCTAGCAGGAGTAGTCTTTGCTATAAAGAGTGCTAAGATCTACATTCCTATCTCAGTGTTTAAATCAGAAGAACAGGTAGTTACAAACATCAAAGTGTCTCTTTTGAAACCAAACTTCTCAATTACAAAACTTAATTATGAGGAGTTTAGTAAAAGCTTTGAAAACCCAATAAACTCTATATCTTTACCATTATCCTTGGAATCTGGTATAAAAACTTTAATTGTAGATATTACAAGTCTTTTCAAAAACTCTCCCACATTAGCCATTGAAAATGTATTAATCAGTATTTCTCTACCAGAGAGCTACGTGGGAGCCATCTTTACCCTTAATAAGGCTAAGATAACCTACAAGTTTGATCCTTCTGAAACCTTCCAGTCTATGGATCACCTAAATACACAAGTATTCTCGAACCCAAATATTGCTTCCATTGAAACCTCTTTCTTTGACAAGAATGGAAAGGCCATCAATTTTGACTCTTCACTAAATTTCGAGGATATTACCCAAGGAAACAATACCTCCATTTCTGGTAACTCTGCATTTGTTTCACAGTTTTCCGTCCCTTTTATCACCACTGAAAGTCTTCAGGGGATGAATATAACAATCGTGGAAAAGTCAAAAGTCTCCTCAAACTCAGAATCCAAGTCCCCTTCTTCCTCGAACCCCACATCCAACTCCACAACCAATTCCACTTCCTCCAAGCCTACATCCAACTCCACGTCTAGCTCTACCACTAACTCAACATCAAACTCTACCACTAACTCTACCAATACTGAGTCCACGAAAGAAGAGGGGAATAATGGGAGTGATTTAACTGTAGCCTATGAAACGCTTGACTATACCATTAGCATAGTAAAAGCTCTCAGAATAACTAATCTGACAAGCTCTAGTGGCCTAGAAGTCATCTCAAGCAAGGACTTTAAACTCAATCTAGGAGGAGTTACCAGGATTGATGTAATGGAATTGGTAAAAAAGGCTATTAGTGGATCTGGCCTAAATCTCGGTCTTATTACCTTCTATGGACAGCCGAAATCAAAAGAATCTAATCAGAATCTAAGCCTGGCCCTTCCTTTCATGGAGATTAAGTGGAATCCTGGCTCTTCTCTGTCCAATGGAGTCATTTCTGGCGGAAGCTTTGAGACTAAACTTAAAAGTTTGAAGCTTGGAGAACTCAACAAAACCAGTTGGAACTCCAAATCCACAGAAGCAACTGCCAAACTGAACAGTGTAGCCTTAGCTGCATTCGATTTCTCAAAAATCCCCTGTATAAACACTATCACATCAGCTGAAGCCAAAATCGAGTTCTCCAAGTTTACAGCTAATGGCGAATTTGAAGTCTTTCTAATGGATAAATTTGACTGGAACTCCTCCTTCACTGTTGAAAGTCAGACCTTCTTCAATAATCCTATTGTAAAGTACACATCAGATAAGTCAATCCCTCCCACTCTTCTGGCTGTTCCCTTTGTTGCTGATAGAAAATCCTCCTTTGCTGTGGATGTCTCCCTAACCAATGTAATTGGAAACGGAGGAGTTTCCAACTTGAAGAATCCCAGTCTAGGAGTTATTGCTTTCTCCACAAATTCGGATGACAGTGAAATGATAATAAAGTCAGTTGAAATCGACCTTAAGTGTTCCTTTAGTGATGGAGTTTACTATAATACCGCCATAGTTTGAGTGATAAATCACCAAAACTACAATTAAATACTCCAAATAATTCTCAGAAACTTAAAATTTCCCTAAACCCCACAAAAGATTGGTAGAGATTCCAATCAATGGCAATACTCATTCATTTCAATTTTTATCTTTTTTTTTTTTGCTTGCTTACCTTGGAATCTGATTTTTTTATTAGACCACATTTTCCCGCCAAATGATCTATTCTAATTTTATATAAAAAATTATTTAAGTTTTGTAATTTAGTAAATTCCTTTTATTAATAAATTTATTAAAACTAGCAAAAACTTGAAAGATTAATTCTATCAAATATTTTATAACATCTTAACTAATTAGAAAACTATCTGGCTGAATTAACATCCATGTGTTAAGAAACTTGGCTAAAAAGTAATTGGTCACATTTTAACGGTAAATATTTCCAAAGGGAATGTAAATTATTACAAAACTAACGAAGAGAATGAAAGTATCTGGTTTATTAAGTATTTTATCAGTATTACTGGTTCTAACTGTGGGAGTTTTTGCTGAATCTAATGAAAATAAGCCTTTAGAAAGAAGTACTTTAGAGATTTACAATAATGTAAAGTTAGTATCAGTAAATAGCACAAGATTTTCTTATACATCAGGTTCCCTTAAGAAGTCTAAACCAGCTCCTTTCAGACTGGCAATTTTAGCCTTGTTAGTTTCTGATTTTGTAACTGATAATTTTGCAGAAATAGGTAATGGATTCCAAGAATTTGATGTAATTAGATTCTACGAAGAAATCTTGAAACAGGGTGGAACTAGGGGAACTAATAACTACAAGGATTGTTGCTTTAATTCCTGTTTAAGTGGTTTGACGTCTCGTAACTCTGACAATGTAAACACTTTAGACACAATGTCAAATAAATTAACCCAAAACACTGTTTGTGAGGCTTTATGTGACCACACAATCCACTTTCTTAAGTCTATGGATTACTTCTTTTCACCAACCTCTGAGCTTTTTGAGTTAAAGATTTTAGACAAAGGAATTACTAGTCATCTTTTCGAGAAAGAAAAAGATTCAACCCAAACCCAAAATCACATAAGACAACAGAGAAATTCTTATAGAGAAACTGAGGAGAAGGATGATATGGCTAAAATTCAAAGCTTTTCTTCTGATAACAAACTTCTACTTGATGACCAAAATAATCATTATTTCCATAATACTAACAAAGAAACATCTTCCTTTATATCTTCTGATCGTGATGAAGAAAACCCTATTAAAGATTCTTCTGTTATGAATTTTATTGATGATAAAGATTTTGAGAGTGAAGAAACTGTTAAAATCAATTCTAGGCTTTTATTACTTTGGGATGTTGATAAAACTCTATGGGACAGTTATAATTTCATTCAAAAAGGGGTAATTTATGGTAGAGCTGGTAAGTTTAATCCCTTTTCTATGAGTTTATTATTTATGATTAAGGAAAGACAACAATATGATCCAAGAATCTTGGACCAATACATAATAACATATGGAAGAGGTACTATTACTAAGCTTCAGTCACCTTTTCTTAAATCCCTTTGTTTTTCTTGTTGGGACTTAATGAGGATATTTGACAGGTATTTTGCAGAGAAACAAGATTCTATCACAACTCAGGATTACAAAAGGGTATTTGAGGCTAAAGAACACAATACTATTTCATTTCATGGAGATGAATTTAAATTTAGAAACTGTCCAGGAACTTTAAAGAACTTATTATTTTGGAAAGCCAAAGACATTGAGTTGATTAGAAACTATATTGTTTCATCTGATGAATTTTTGAAAAGAGAATATTGCAATGGCAATATGACTGGTAACGTATCTAATTTAGAGATTGAATACAATTTTAGATATCCTTTTAAAACAAGAAACAAGTCTAAAATTGATGAGATTGTTACAGTTTTGATTGATGATACAGTAAATCATTTAAAGTTGACCTGTATTGAAGAATATCATTTATTTAATATGATAGTGATACCAATAATACCATTTAAAGGTATAAATATTGATGAGAGAATTGAGATGGAATTTAAGTCAGGAGGGACATCGCAACTAAATTTGTTAACTAATGATTTACTTGAAAATGAATTGAATCAAATAAGAGGAGTCAATTCTGTTAATGTTCCATTTATTTTAAATGATGCTTTAAACCAAGTACCGCTAAATGCTAATGCTACTGAACTTTCTAGGGCAATAAGAAGAAGAATCTCAGAATTTGCTCCAGGTGAATTTCCAGAATCACAGTGTAATTATGATATAACAAATACTAAATCAATATATTTCATTTTCCTTTCATCCTGTAAATTCTTTTATGACGTTATTACATTATTTAATAATTTACCAGAATCACATCCATCATTTAATGATATTCATTATTTACTTACAAATATTGATTCTTGGGGATTTGATGATGCAGTTAGTACAAAGATGTGTTCAATTGTAAATGATAAGATTAATAATTTGATTGAACTATGTGATAAAACAAAGAGTGGGAAATTAAGAGATTCAAATAGAAATGAATACAGGAATAAGATGTTATCTAAAAAAACTTGTAATATTGATTGGAAGAATAAATTTTTCTTTGGATTTGCTTTAAGAGAACATTTTGGTCCAATACCTTTAAATGCTTTAACTACTTCGTTACTTCCAAGAAGAAGAACAATAATACTAAATATTGAAGCAGATCACTTATTTAATTCAATTCCTCCAAGTATGTATGAAAACAAATTCTTTTATTGTACAATTAAAACAAATTTATTTTCATCTACATTTGAGACATTAAGAAAGATTTCAATAGCCACAAGATCCACATTAAAGTATGCAAGTAATATAAAGAATTCAAATGAAATTGAACAAAGTAATTTGATGAGTATTTTAGAGGCTACTAGAAATACAACAAAGGTTTTCCATTCTTATTTGAGTAATTTGTTTGAAAAAGTTGACCTAGGAGGATCTGCAAATAATAAACTTCACTACAAGATATATAAAGAATACACTAATTGTATTTTTATAGATTAGGAGGAGAAAATGAGTAGAATTTATAATTTAATTTTAATCAACAAATAACATTGGGGCTTTGGAAGTTGAATTGCATGTTTTTGTTTGGATGTGGTGGCGGGCTCTGGCATGGAGTTCATGGCGGGCTCGAGCCTCGATTTACAGGTAGCTGTTGGCTTAATATTAGAAATAACCTCAGAGAGTTTTAATTCTTAATAATTTCTCTGAGCCTAATGTTACTTCAAGCGTAATACTAATTACAACTTTAATAATATTTTTGAGCCCAAACCTACCTAGAAACGTAGTGACTTCAAGCCTAATGCTAGCAACAGCCCTACTATTAGCTGAAAGCCCAATACCAACTGCCACCCTATTACTAGCTAAAAGTTCAATACTAAATACTCGGCTATTACTAACTATAACTCTAAGCCAAGCCTAAACCCCCATTAACTCCTGCCCAAAGCCCGCCACTAACTCCAAACCCAAGCCCGCCACCACATCCAAACAAAAACATGCAATTCAACTTGCAAAAATTTAAGACGATAGATTAAATCGGTTTTAGTAAATAAAGTTAATATCTATATAGATAATATTACTCAATATACAAAAACTAGAAGTTACGATATCTATAATGCTAATATAATTTATCAAAATCCTAATTGATAAAATAAACAAAAAAAAGAAACATAATAATACACTCACGATCAAATTTGAGATCTTAAAGTGTCCAATATCTCTTTATACTGAGAATTAACCTTATTTCTTACAATCTTCATAGTTGGTGTTAATAGTCCATTAGAAGTACTCATTATTTCTGGAATTACCTTAAATTGATGTATTCTCTCAAAACCGAATAAATTTGAACTTAATTCAGCTTTATGAAAAGAATTGTTTAATTCGTCAAATAACTCAGGTAATTCACATAGCTCTTCTAATGGTAATGAATCATTAATACCTTTATTCTTTGACCATTTTCTTAATCCTTGTTCATTTGGAAATACTAGAGCTACTAAGAATCTATCAGTTGATTTGCCATATACATAAACTTGTTGAATTAATGGTGATGATGATAAGTATATTCCCTCAATCCTCTCTGGTGATATATATTCTCCTTGAGATAATTTAAATAATGATTTCTTTCTATCAATAATCTTAAATGACCCATCCTCTTGTCTCTCTGCAATATCACCAGTATCTAACCAGCCTTTGTCATCAATTAATTCTTTACTATTTACTGAATCCCTAAAATAACCCTTGCACACACTATTTCCTCTTATCTTTAATAATCCTCTTCTTGGTTCCTTTGTTGAATCATATCCCATTTCCAATACTGATGTTAATTTTACTTCTACATCACTAAATGGGCCACCAACAGTTCCTAAATGTGCATATGAATATTTGGTACCTAAAGTACCGATACATTCCGACATACCAAATCCTTCAATTAGTCTACAACAGAAAATAGCTTGTATTTTATGATTAATGTCCAGTCCTAATGGCGCTGCTCCACTAATAATAGCTTTCAGTCTACCACCCAAAATTTGTCTTGTATTACTAAAAATAATCCTATCCCAAAGCCAATGTGTTGGATCTCCTTTAGTCTTAATAATAGATTCTTTCTGTGTTAAAGCTTTGCGAAATACTGTTCTTACCAAAAAATTGGAATGACTTATCTTTTCATTCACAGTTTGAATAATACGTGTTAATACTTGTGGTACACAAACCAATATAGTTGGTCTCAATTCTTGTGAATCGCTCATTAATCTAGTTACACTACCACTAAAAATACCAATAGGGATACCCAAATAATAAGAATTCATAACAATCAATCTCTCAAATATATGTGCCATAGGAAGATATGATAAATGTGCATCATCATCTAGATTGATTTCATTTTCTGAAAATAAATGTTCATATGAACTTTTTACACATGCTAAAAAACAACGATGTGTTAATACTGCTCCTTTTGGATAACCAGTTGTTCCTGATGTAAAATGTATTGAACACATATCATCTGGTTTAATTTTCTTTGGTTTATACAATTCCTTGTCTTTTTTACTAACTTTTTCTCGTAATTTATTGAATGAAATTAAATTAATATTTAACTTCTCAGCTCTTTGATTAATTTCCATTGTAGGATCATCAAAACATATCAAATTCTTGATTAATATTGAATCTCTAGTTGAGTCAATAATTGATCTTTCAATAATTGATATAATTTTATCTAGGCTTTCATTTGTTATACATAAACTTTTTAATTGTGTTTGTATCAGGATATATTTTAAATTTTCTTCACCTAGTGTATCATATAAAGGAGCCAAGCATATTCCAAATGCATTGCATGCATGTTCTGTTAAATACCATTCTTCCCTATTCTTACTTAATATGCCCATCATACTAATTTCTTTCTGATATTCATTATCTTCATATCTTTTTATTGGGCATAAATCCATTTTCATTATATTAATACCAATATTCAAAGCTTCTTCTTTTAACTCCTCATAACTTTTAAAAATATACTCACCATATGTTCCATCCCTATTTAACTTTCTTGTTCCTAAACATTTTTTATCTTTATATTTGTTCACAGAATTCACAAATAATTCCCATAAATTGTTTGCATTTAATCCTTCTAAGTTGGATAATTTTCCTTTAGAATAGCTTGGATTTCTATATATTGGAGAACAATTAGGTTCAATTTCACTGTTTTCAAGTTCTATTGAAAAATAATCTTTCCTGTTAACTTCTTTCTCCATCTCTTTCAATTATTTTCAATTTTATTCTTACTTTTTATATAATTACTGAATTCTTATTTAATTTCTTCTTATAGTTTTGATAATTTAATCAAATTACATATGATTATTTTTTTTTTTTTACTTTGTAAATTATTTTAAAAACTGATAGAAAAAAGGAAACTTTCAATCCTAATTACTGTGTAAAAATTCCGATTTCTTTGATTACTTTTTTTTGCTTTTATTTATTAAATACATTCAATTCCTTCTCTTATTGGCTTACTTTATTATATTCATCAATTTATTTCCTTTCAAGTTTTTAAATTCCAAGTTAATTAATTTTTACCCCAATTAATTTTTTTCATTAAATTAGTTTTATATATTATTTTTCATTAATTATAAAATATTAATTAATTATATCTTTCCATATATAACCGCTGAAAAAAAAAATAATAGTATTAATCCTTTTAAACTTAATACATGCACTAATAATAGTTAAATTAATTGTTTTGGCGGCCATTTCATGCAAAATAAGCTAATATCTAAAATATTTTTTGAAATTTAGTTTTAAAAAAGTTTTAGTATGAATCAATTTTTACCTTTAATAATGATATGAAGTTTATAGTATTAAAATTTTAAATTGTTACCTGTTATCTAATTATACAATTCTATATATTTCATTTTCTAAAATATTGTAAGTTTTTTGTAAATGATTAAAATGATGATGTATTTTTTCAAATAAAAAAATATTACTATATGGCATCATTCCGATTTTTTTGAAAAACTTGAATTAAATTTTTGCTATAAACATGATTTGGCGGTTTAACCAAATATTATATTGTAGTATAATGCACAAATAAAAAATAGTTTAAGTAGAAAAAAAAAAAAAAAGAATTGAGTCAAAACATGTATACAAGAAATCAAAAATACTGATCTGTAAAATTTTAATTTACTATAGAATTAATTATATATATAATTTTATTTGATTAAATATATATGGTGGGGTTTTTGGCATTAAGTTAAATATTATATATAATTTTTTTTGTATGTCTAATTTTGCCTTAGATCTATAAATGTAATAAAATATCGAGAATACTAAATTAGCAATTTATTGAAAATAGAAAAAAATAATAAAGAAAATAAAGAGAGTTTATTAATGGTAAAATAGCTATTAATTTGAAAGAATTTGGATTATTATTATATAGTGGGATATAAACTATTCAATTATTAGTTATTAGTGATGAAATAATTTGAGGTGAAGTGATAGTAGTAAAGTAATAGTAGCAAAAAATAACATAAGTTCGCATTTAAGTTGTATAAATCAAAAGAGGGTTTTTTTAATTTAAATATTAATAATAATAATAATAATAATAATAATAATATTAGATTATAAATAAAATGATAAGATTATACACTATTAGATTTGGCAGATTATTCCTTCCCCTTCTTATTCTCGTAATATTTAATTCTATAAGGTCATCTAAAGCTGTTAGATTGGAGAATTATGAAATTTTGGTTGAAGATCAAAAAGATGGAATTGAAAAGTCTCAAAAACAAAATGAAGTTTGTGAAATCAACACAATAGGAGAATCATGTAGTGGGAGAATATTAAAACTAAAGGAAAGCATACAACAAGGAGTAGTATTAAACATTAAGACTGAATTTTCAATAGTTGATTTAGGTTCTAGTGGAAATGATAATACAACAATGGTAGGGTCAGCTCCTGTTTCTAATTCTGTTGGTCATTCCTCTTTATCTTCTCCATCCAAATTATTTAGAAATAGTCAGAAAGATGAAGGCAAAAATGCTGTGAATATAGAATTGCAAAGTGAAATCTACTCTTTACAAGAGAATATTAAAGAGAACAAAGAGAAAAAACAGGAAGAGAAAGATATTGAAGAGGAAGACAAGAAGAAAGACGAAATGGAGAAAAAGAAAGAAGATATGGGGACAAAGAAGGAAGAAAAGGAAAACAAGGAGACGGAAGAAAAAAAGGAGACAGAGGAAAAAAAGCAGACAGAGGAAAAAAAGCAGACGGAAGAAAAAAAGGATGAAAGTAAGGGAAAGGAAGAGTATAACCAAGTAAAAAAAGAAAGTAATGACAAAGAAAAGAAGGAAAACAAACAGATCCAAAGTCATTCTGAAAAGGAAACCAGTAAAGTAATTCAAGAAGTTGGTATTAAAGATGCCAACTCTTCAACTGGTAACTTTACCACAAATATGACTATTTCTGCAGATATTGGGACTTTGATGCATGGAGCAGACGTAGAAAAACATTCAATTGATTTGGATCATCTTGAAACTATGGATTTAAAACCAAAAAAAGTCAACATTACAGAAAACAGCTTATTTTTGAACAATACTAATGATCATTTTAATGTATCTAGTTCTCATTCTATGAACTCTATTAAAAATACTAATTCAACCAAAAATGGAACTCATTTTGAGAACTTTATTAATACAGGAAATAACACTAACTCAACAAATTCTGTTATTAACTTTAACCATACTAGTTCAGACAAAAATGTAACTCTTGGCACTATTAATCCAATAAATTCAACTAATTATACAAATCCTTTGAATATAACTAATTCCACAAGTTCTAATATTTTTGTTAACTCTACAATAGAAACGGGTAAAAACAAACAAATTTTAGGTTTAAGAAATAAAAAGAGTGAAAATACAACCGAAAAACCAAAGGAGATAAATAAATCAACTAGTGATCAAGCTATCAAAGACTCAAATAGTACAGGAGAAGAACTTTTTGACCAAATTAAAACCAGTTCAGAAAATAATACAGAAATAAATGAAAAGTATGACCAAAAATCTAAACGTCATCATATTCTAATTGATGATGATGATATGGATCAAGATACTATAAATAATCAAAAGGAAGTGAATTCAACAGAAAATCATATTTTAAAAAACGAAACAAAAGAAATTTCATTTGATTTGGAGAATTATATGATCATGTATAACATTACATCAAGTAATGGAATTCAAAAATACTTGTTATTATTAAATAAAGATGAAATTGTTTTGGTAAATACTTTATTAAATGATATGGCTCCTCACGTTGGTCATAATAGTAATACAAATAAACTACCATTATTTATAGAAGCTACTTTAAATGGTGTTAATAGAGCAATTAACATGAATAATAGGATGACTACATTACAGTCTAATATTAACAAACATTTTAATCATCAAAGAGAATTATTAGAAAAAAATGATACATCATATAAACAAAAAAGTAATAGTTTTGTAGGGTCAATTTCAAAGTTTAAAATTCCAAGTGAATTATTTCCTTTGAATAAAAATCAAATTATAATTGATATTAATTTAATTCAAAGCAATATATCATTATATGCATATATTCAATTGGAAACAACTTCTAACAATCAAAATGAGATGATAAGACTAACCACTACTTTAGGTGTTAGCTCACTTGGAGTTGACGATGTTACTGATGTAATAGTAAAAGATCAAAATAAAGTAAATATTACATCAACAATATTTACTTTAAAGGAAAACAATGATAGCAATGATGAAAATAACAACTATAATAGTAGTAATATGAGTCCAAACTATGAGATATCTAAACATCCAGTTCAGAAATCTTTCTGGAAATCAATTCTTAAATCTTATAGTAATAGAGGTGAAAATAACTGACTCAATTAATCAATACTCAAATAAAGAACTTAGGATTACTTATTAGAAACTAATACTAATATCAATCTACTCAAAAAAAAAAAAATTCTTATTTTATTTTTGTGTGGATAATTCCAAAGGTAATTGATTTCTCTCTAGTCTTATGTTATTACTTTGTTAAAATAAAAATGACTAGTGCAACAAAAAGATTAAAACCCGCCTAGAAATATCCACATAATTACTAAAATAGTCAAACCGGTATATGTAAAAAAAATGCATGCATGCATGCGTAATAAAAATATAAATCTCTATTTTAAATGAATATTAAGCTAGAATTAGTAATTGATAAAAAAAAATAAATTAACTTAAGAAAACAAACAATAGTTAAGATTAGTATTTTTACTAGAATAGTAAAATTATCAAATATGTATTAAAAAAAAAGGTAGTATAGTAGTGATTATAATCAATTTAATTGACTTTAATTATATAAATAGTGTAGAAATACGAACTAAACTCTGGTAAAATTATCAGACTTTAACGCACTTTATCTCCGTAATTTCCCATTTTTACTCTACTATTTCTTTCATAATTGATAGAATTTTTCTTTTCCAGTATTATTTAACTGCAGCCGATACAAACGTAAATCTATATTTATATACATATTAATCATGCTCGGACTAAATTACGAAAATTGTCTATAAAAAGTACTAAGAACTGGGTTTGTTAATCACGGAAATACTATAAATTCTGAAAATAGTGCTAGTATTAGTATTGGTGTAATAGTAAATAGTAATATTAGTGGTTGTGATGGAAGTATTAGAAGTAGTGGTTAAAACAGAATTTCGGCGGTAATATTTATTCTTAAAAAAATTGTTTCTGAAATGTTGGAAACTTTAATATTAAAATTATTTGGCTAAAACAAGTTAGTAACTAGTAGCCTCTATATTGTTGAGTATAGTAAGGATAATGCTGTCCATATGGGTTATGTTGGTTTTGGTAATATTGTGGATAATGATTACAATTATTTTGATTCTGATTAGCTTGATAATAATAAGCAGAGTTATCAAAAGCAACATTATTCCCATAATTTTGCCCAAAAAGTTCCGAATAACCCAAAAGTTTCTTTAACTCTTCTTCTTCAAAAGATGAATCTTCCATTACTTCAATAGCATCCGAACAAATTTCAGATGGTATTGCACAAACTGACCATAAGGGCAATAAAACAATCCAAATCATACCAAAAGCAGCAAAAGCAAAACCTGTTGATAAATCAAAAGTTCTTGAGATATCAACAAAGAAAAGTCTTGCAAACATGCTACTACCTATTCCAAACATAGAAGAATCTCTAAATGGTTGTACAGTAAGACCACCAACAAGAAGATACCCAACTATACCAAGAACACATGTCAAAGCTGAGATAAAATGAAGCATAAATATACTCTGTCTGACACGTCTTGTACGGTAACAAAACCAGAATGTTAATAAGAAAATTGCTGCAAAGAATAACAAAATAATTGACAAAATAAACATTGTCATAATAACTGATGAACCAATTCTCAATAAATGGAATTTATTACATCCAAGATTTAAAAGTTGTAATGTGCCAGCTTCAAGACTACAAATAAAGTTTGTAGCATCTGAAATACTTAAATTATCCATTCTGGAAACTATAAATCTGCATATCTTCTTATTTGCATCAAAGCTAATAAATGAATCACAGTTTGAAGAAACATGTACTGTCCAAAGCCCAAAGTTTAAGTCTATATAATTATCAATTGGAAAGACTACTCTAGCATAATGGTATGCTGGTAATGTTAGTGCAAAGAAGAGCCATAAAATCCCAACAACTGTAGCTATAAAAACACTAAAAACTGGGCACCCAGGAATTTCATACGGAGCAGATTTTGAATCATTTCCATTATTATTTGTATTATTTGGGTAATAGTTAGTTAATTGACCGTACTCAGGATAGTTCTTTCCACTATAATATGGAACTATTGAGTTTTGCTCCATTAATATTTGAACTTTACTATATACTGTTGAAGAATTAATGAAGTTGGAGAAAAGATTCTTTTAATTGAAATTAAATGTTCAATCAACTCGAAATATCCTTATTTTTTTATTGCATAAATATATTTAACTAGCAAATCTTAATATACAAACTGTATAGTTTTTCCTGATAAATTACTTCTGCCTTAAAATGTCACTTCCTTTAATAATTATTCCAGTTATTCAATTCAAATATCTTCTTATATACTTAACTTCTCAAATAACCAAAATATTCACCTTACAGCGACCTATTAACTAACTTCTAAAAAAACTTAAATCAAACTCCTCACAATAAACTTTCGTATTTCAACAAGTAGATATAAATACATATATATACAATATATATATTAATATGTTTAAATATATATCCCTGTATATAAACAATACTTTCTTCACCAATCCTTCCTCAAATTAAACAAAAATAAGCCTTGACTTTAATGGTCAATTCTTTTTATTCCACCTATCTTATTTTTATTCTAATTTTCAATATTAATATTTTTTTATGTATTATTTATATTTCTTTCAAATGTTTTAATGTCATCTTAAGCCTTTAAAATTTCCCGCCTACTACCTCTTTCGCTAGAGGTAGTAAAATTCCAAATAAATAAAAGAAATTTACCGCCTAATAGACATAATGATATTTAAACTATATTAACAAAAAAAGCAGTTACCTTGGATTCCGACGTAGTCTAGTCGGCTAGGATACATGGCTCTCACCCATGCGACCCGGGTTCGATTCCCGGCGTCGGAGCTCTTTTTCCAAAAAAAACTGTTGAGAGCCTTAAGAAGGTACTAGTGTTTTTATATTATGAATGAACAGAAAATAAATTATAAGTACTGTAGGCTCGGCGAGGATTTCAAAGAATACTAGATTTTAGCACAAAATACTGTGCTAATGAAATGAAGCAAAAAAAAAGCTACTTTTCAGTTAATAAAAATCAGGTTGAGAAATTTATTAAACATTAATGTGAAAACATCAAGAACCATCATTACTCTCACTCATCCCTTTTACATTTTTTTCATCCATGAAAGTAGTCAGCCAAAATTAAAATTAGATATAATTATATTATAACCTTAAAAATGAATAACATTTAACTATACTGGCAAAAATTATAATGAAAAATACATGTTCGCAAGTCATTACATGCATGTAAAATACATACATAAACAGATAGTGCGCGCCAGTCATAAAATTTATCTATTGGGATTAAATCATCATGCTGAACACAGAATAACTTCAAATCTGCCTTGTCAATTTAGTGCTCTTTCCATGTTCTCTCCCCCTTCCTTTTTTTTCCTCTCTCACTTTTCTCTCTTCTTTCACCCTAGACAAATGCCCACTAAAATATAAACCCTATATTTTCCTCAGATTCTTCTGTGTTCACAATGGGACGATAAACTATTCTAATTCTGAATATAATATCGGTGTCAGGGTCGTATTCCACATGTATCCCTGAAGCATAATAATTCCCAGAATCAGGAGCATTCGATTGCCAAGTTATCATTGAGTTATTATTAATTAAAACTTTTTTCTGCCTCTTAACGTGACTCAAAAGCTTGAAACCTGCAGGAATACCTCTGGCATCTATGGCAACTTCCACATTCTCTATATAATCAGCATCACTCTCTAAGCAATCACTTATCTCATCAAAGTGGAAATTTGGTCCAACTAGACCTAGATTTGCTTCTTCTAGCCAAGAATTCCCACACTGTAGAGCTATACCTTTAATGTGTTCCCCATCATTATATATTCTCAATCCTGTCATTCTTGAGTTCTTCCAATCATCCCAAGTCATTCTTCCGTCTAATTTTAGTCTTGAAGTTTTACACCAAATACCATCCATTTCCAAGTTCCCAACGTCCAGTCCAATCCAATCAGTAGTAATTGTTGGAGAACTCATCATTCCCCTTACTTCTCGGTCATTCATCTCCTCTGAGGTTTCTGCTTTTCCTCCTGGTAGTTCAAATGGAGAACTGTATTTCTTATCTTCTGAATCTTTGCTCTTGGTGCTAATTGAGGTTGGCCTAAACAAAGGTAAGAGCATTGCTATAGAAGTAGTATAATCCCCAGTCTTTTCAAAAAGTAGTTCAAACCCATATAATCCATCTCCTCTAGTCTTTGCTTCCACATAATAATGTTGCCACTCACCAAACTGTCTCAAAAGATTGGTTTCAAAGTAAAGTTTTCCAATACTGTGGGTTTTATCAATTCTGGTTCCTCCTACTGCAATTACAAACTCCTTATCCCTCAATCCGAACACCTCTTCTATGAGAATGGAATTATCATTAGAAACATGCCATTTTCCTACCTCCTCATATTCTTGGTCATCACAAGCAATTCTTAAACCTATTAACTCTTGTTTCTGTTCCACTGGGTCTTTTTTGTATGCCATCGTGATTTGGGTAAGTCTAGTCCCTTCTTCACAGGAATACTCATCTCCAGTACTTACATCCCCATCTGCATTTGCATGACCCCATGGGGTGTTCCTGTCTGTAAGAGGAGCTGTTCCTGCTCCTGCTTGTTTCGATCCTGGTAAAGTCCTTACCTTTGGAGGTGGGCCAGAATCACCAAAGTTGGTATATATGGCTGACAAAGCTGTTATTATCCCTTTCCTAATCTCCAAATCAAATCCACTCAAATATCTGTCATGTAACTTTCCCATCTTTTTTTTCATGTGGTTCCTATTAAATAATTTTAACCTACTGAGAGATCTGTCCTCACTATTTAACACCACTTCTACTTTTTCTATTGGTTCATTCAGTGGGATCTCATATCTGGCAACATCTCCTAATGTACTTCCAACTGGGTTTAGAGGCTGACCATCACAAATCAGTGTCAAACCAATAATAGGATGGGGAATCTTTGTTGAACTATATACCAAAAGACCTGTTAATCTGCTTCCTGGGGCACAGAATGTCTCTTCAACATGAGATCCTGCTAAGTTTCTACGTCCAAACCATTCTTCTCCTGGCCTAAAGTTCACAACTCCTCTATTTGATAATCTTTCCTCCTCATCCGTAGAATCTCCTGATTCACCTTGTATATCTGAAGCTGAAACGTGATAAGGAGCAATTTCTGGATCATCAAAGACTGGGTACTCATTTTCATTTGCTCTTCTTTCCAGGAACCCAATAGAAACCAGTCCTTCAGGTGTCTCCTGTCCAATAAACCCATAAATTTCTGTCTCAACATCTCCAGACGCCAATTTCTTCATGATTTCTGAACCTGTCTCACCAAAAGATGACTTTCTGTTCCCTATAGTAACTAGCATTACCCCACTTACATAGAAAGGCTTTTCAGATTGGTTCTCAACAAAAGATCTTGAAAAGAAGTCTCCAGACTCTACTTCTGCTTCAAATCTGTCTCCCATACTACTTCCAAGTTTAGTTCGTCTCCATTTTGGTCCACAACGAATCCTGAGACCAATCAATCTTGAGAAAACAGCATCTCCTTCATTCTTTCTTACAAACCACATCCTAACAGCTGTGATAGGAATTCCTGTTGGACAGGATGTCTCTAAGACTACCACATCCGGATCAGATTCAGGTCTAACAGCTCCAAATAAACGAATGCTTATGTCTTTTGCAGTTATTGGATATTGATCAATAGGGGTTGCAACCCTATAAAGAGGAGCTATTGCTCCAATTCGGTCACTTTTGATCATCATAGCAGCTCTGAAGCCATACAACTCATAGCTACTCACTACATCATGTTTAAAGCGAATGTCAAAAAGATGAGGAAGGCCAAGATCCCCAAGGTAAACCCTAAAATCAACAACTGGGTCCTCCTCATGAACAAGAATATCATAGGTTCTTTTCTTTTCCCTTTCTATCAGGTTTGGATTCCCAATCGGCTTAAAGAACTCATCCCCACACTGAATTGCCAAGGAAACTAAGTACATTTTGAAAGGCTTTGGACGAGCTTCTCCCTTTCTCATAATCAGACGGAGCCCAGTCAAAGGAACTCCTGTAGGACATCTGGTCTCTTGAATAGGGCAATCCTTAGCCACTCTACCATAGAAAGAGCTTCTTGGAACAAGCTCTTTCTTAGAAGAGGAATCTCCAAGTGAGGGAGAATCTCGTCCCTCCAAGGAGGGAGACTCAGAAACCTCCAAATTACCATAATCCTCCCTATCCCCAGCCTCGCCTGCTCTTGGAGGCTTCTTCCAGTGAAAACCAATACCAGAAATAGCTCCAGTTTTGTCTAGCTCGGCAAAGATTCCCTGCAAAATCTTTCTTCTACCTCCTCCTTCAGACCTAGAAGACTTTATTGTTGGAGTAACCCAGTCATCCCCCAACTTTTGCTGGCGTCCTGTAGTAGAGAAGATTACCAAACTCTGGATAAACTTCTCAGGTGACAGATGCAAAGTCACAGCACTGATCATACTCCCAACCAAAGCCTTGTAGTCAGTTCCTTCAGTAATTCCTAAGACTACTTCCTGCCATACTCTGTCACATTCAACCTTAATCCCAACCAATCCTCTGTTTCCCATGAAAAAAGCTTTTAATCCGGTGATCTTACCATCACACTTAATATCCTGGAAATCATATCCTCTCCTACCATATATTATCTGAGGACGAGACAGGATATCTTCTGTCTTAGAAAATAGAAATCCCAGAGACATTGAGTTTCTGTATCCCAAAGTAGCAAAGTCGGTTCCTCTCCATTTACCTCTTGGATATCCTGAAATTAGGACTCTGAATCCAGAAAGCTCGTGTCCATCTGGAGCTTCCTCTACCACAGATGGAAGATTCCCTCCTGTCTTACCCAAGTAACTCAAGTGGTTGTTTTTAGTCCTGAGAGTCATCCTTCTGATGAGGTATATTGGACCCTTCTCTAATTCATCTTCTTGATTGTCAATATAAACCAATCTTGGTCCTTGATATGTAGGAATAACTAACTCCTTTTGTGATGGGTGTTTTACTGGGTTTAGAGTTTCTACAAAAACTCTAATCTTAACGAAAGGATCTTCTGGACGTGTTAAAACTGTATACTTTTTCAAATTTGGGCCAACATTTCCCATAATCTTACTCCATGTTGAAGAGCTAGATCTTCCTCTTCCTCTTATATCTAGGGGTGAGGAACACAAAAACTGTATTCCACGAAGATCCTTCTTTCCTCTACTCTCAGGGTTGGGAAACCAGGCTCTAATCCCTATCAAACTTTCATATGGTTTACATAAAATATCTAAAACTCTTGGAATCGGCAAATCATCAACCTGAATTGGGCCGTAAATTCTAGTAGGACCAACATAAGCTCTTGGAGCTTCCAGTTCTGGACTTAAAGGAAACAATGGTGTGCCATCCTGGTTTCTCAGAGGACCCCACACCCAATTATTAGATATATTGTCCCACTGCCAACTCTCCATGGGAATTTGCTTCTTTTCTCCCTGAATACGGTTCCAGTAACCGGAATCATTAATTTTATTAAAAAAGTAAATACCATAATCCTTTGGATATGAATACAAATATCTTTCAAATGTTGGATGTTCTTCTCTAGAAGGCAAACGAGATGGAATTCTTTCTTTTTCTTGGTATCTGCCTCCAGGTGCCTTTAGAGACCCTACCTTCAATAACCCACCACCGTCCCATCCTCCTCCTAAAAAAGCTGTCAAAAATGCCAGGAATAATATCTTCATTTTCTTCCTCCTGCACTTTTTTCTTTTACCTAATTTCTTTTCTAAAGTATTGCATGCACGAACCCGCCAAAATTTTAGATCCCGCCATTAAATTTTTAGATCCTGCCGGTAGGGAAGGGTTGGGTAAGAGGTAAAGAGAGTACTGGGAGAGGAAAAAAAGAAATAAGAAAGTGGAGGGATACAGAAAGTAGGAAACTGCTATTAAACGTTAAATATCATCTGAGATTTGTGAAGGTTAGCTCGGCTTTTTTCTTGCTCAACCCAACAAAATGTTTTGTATTCTTTTTGTAAAATGCTACAGGAGGGAAGGAGACGAGGAGGCAATGAGGCAATGAGGCAATGAGACAAAGTAAGGGGATATCCCAGCTTCTGGAAAGCCAAAATAAAAATGTAATTTTGTTTGATTATTAGTTTTTTGTTTTTAGATGTGAAAAAGAGCTCCTGAAGACACTTTGTTCTTTATGTTGAGCTAGGGTAGGCAATAGAATAATTCAGAGATCAGAATACACTATAATCTCTTGAAGAAATAATTATATAGTAAACTAATCGAAAATGGAGGTTACACAAGAAGGGGCAATTCTGTAAACCCAGACATTGCCTTCTCGTTTATCCAACCTGGTAGACCTCTGATAGGCCCTCTTCCTACTCACCACTAGCTCTCTCAAATCCTCGATAACTTCTCTGTTTAAATTCCAGTTGTTATGACGCATGGTTCCGACGTTCTGTTCAATAAAACTCTGGTCAATTACATCCATATCCAAATAATTTAATCTTTGTTCAGGAGTATGCCTATTTGCATATAAACTGGATGTGTCAAGAATTCCAGAACTACTGGCTCTGGGAGAACATTGCTTAGGACTATGAGATGCGTTAAAGCTGTTAATTAACACCTTCGAAGGGTAAATTAGAGATAATGCATTTTCATTTCTTGATCTTGGCCTTTCTAAGGTGTTTTGTGATTGTTGACGGTTTTCTTCATCTTGACTTGACCCAAATCCAGGTTCTGTTCCTACTCCACCCACTTTTTGGTTGGAGGAAATGTCTATTCCATCTCCATAAGCAGCAATTTTTGGTGAAGAGACCGTCTTTTGGAGCTTATTAGTGAGCTCCACATCAGACCCCCTATACTGGTCTAAATCATTTATTTGAGATTTCATGGTCTTGCTAAAGCTCTCAGCCAAACCGTAATGCAACCCAAAAACGTTACAACCCAAAGCCTTTCTTCCCTGTATGATTTCACTCCACTTAAGGGCCCCATCTTGGCTGTCTCCATACATGGTAATCAAGTTACAGTATTGTCTTAACATCGGAAAAGCCTTATTAATAAAGTCATCCAAATAGTAATCAGGATTTAAAAATGTCATGGAAACTATTTGAACTTTCTCGTTAATTATTGGATTGATTCCATCAACAAACTGAGTCTCAGAATGGCGGATACCCAAATAATTACCTGGATCAATGCCTGACTTATGATCGTGTTGTTCACATCTTTCAAGCAAATTCTCCAATAAAAGTTTGGGAAATGACTGGATGAATAATCTGGTCCCCATTGAATGGGTCATTATGTGTATATGTCTAATCCCTCTGTTTTTTAACCCCAAAATAAGTTGGTATAACGAATCATGAGTGTGAGGACTTTCCGCGTTCTTTCTTGCTTTAAAGTACTGCAAGAAAGAGTTTCCTGATGGCCACGAAAAGACCATAGGTTTGATATAGGAGGGAAAGTTCCCAAACGCAATCATCTGCCCAACTTGTCTCAAAGCATCCATTATTGAGTTATTGTAACCATGAATAAATATGAGTACTTCAGCTGCATGAAGACCGTCACTATGTATCCAATTCTTCACTTCTAGCTCGGGATAGTATACAGTATTGTCTCGGATTTCTTCATCTAATTCCTCCTTTGAATAAATAGAATCACGACGATATCTATCTACTACTCTAACTTCTACCGATTCCAAATACCTATTGTCCTGAGACCTATTTAAAGGATACTGAGAAGCCCTAACAATTGAGGAACTTGAGAATGAACTTGAAAATGGAATCAACCCACTAACAGCACCATTGGGGCTCAATATTGTACTTTTTAAACTGTTTTCTAAAAAATTGTCTTGATACTCGTCACTCAAAGCCAGTCTTGCCCCAGTTTGTTTTGTGTAACGTAATACCTCTGAAACTGGAAAGTATCCTGCTATATACAAACCTCTTTCTGCATCAACCAAAATAGTAACTTCGTTTTTAGGATGAATTGTGAACATCGGAATATGAGGCGACAAATTTTGGAAAACCCAAAGAAGAGATATATCTCGTTCTTTCTCTTGTTTGCTTTGATTTCTCCTCATCTTTTGCCTAACTTTACGAATCATGTGAACTCCTCTTTTTTGAAAACCTAAGTTAATCTCACTCTTGAACATTCCAGACAATTTAGTCTGTTCTTCTTTGATATTCTGCTCACTACCTGATGGAATATCAATTGATAAACTATTTAAATCATTTGACTCAATTTTTTCACTATTCTCTTCAATATTAGCCACATTCAAATTAACCATATTTTTACAATTTAAGTTATTCTCTTCTTGCGATGTTTCTTTTTCTTTGTCTTTTTTCTTCATTCCCTTAATCCAGGTACTATTAAACACTGCTCCAACCATTTTCTTACCTTTTTGAGTGGTATCATCCAATGCTGCTTTTCCCTTAGCTCCAAGTCTTGCAAATATTGACCCACTCCTATTAATCCCTAATGATGGAGCTGGATAAATATGGCATAAGGGAAATCCTCTAAAGAACTGGCCAGAAACACTACACTCAATATCTGCGTATCCATATAAATTAGAATTTAAATTTGCCTCTGTTCGACAAAATCCCAACTTCAAACAGATAAAACCACTACCTGATCTACACTCTCTTGTCTTAAATGGGCCAATTGGATGTCCGTTCTTCCAAAACCCGACCAAAATTTCGCCATAATAATCATCCTCTCTCCATCTTCCAAAACCGTGAGGCCTACCGTCTTCATTAATCTCTCCCAAGTACCAGCTAGTTATGCTACATCCCTGGTTTTTTAATGAATTCGGTCTCCTTGCTCTGTCCTTTCTCGTCCTAAAAGTTAAAAGCAAATCCAGCCTTATTGGATTTAACTTTTTGAAAAGCTTTCTAACACTAAACCTCTTTATCTCAATGAAGTAACCCGAAGCTAACCTGACATTTTGGTTATCAGAATCCCTCTTCCAAAACATCTTTGTATCGCTTGAATAATCATTTATACTCTCAGATTTCAACTTCTCTTCAGACTCATTTCCTTCGCAATACTTAGAGCTCGTATCCTTGGGACTCATGTTTTTGCTACCATCAAATTTCTTCCCAAAAGAAAGTAGTTTTAACTCTACTGGTTCAATGTTTACAAATTTCCAAGACTTGAGAAACCAGGGATGTTTAAAATAATAAACAGCTATTAGTGGTCTTAACTTTGAATAAAAAAATGATACCAGTGAAATGCAAAACTGCAACGAAATATATACGAATGGAATTACGTTGTAAACTACTAACTCCCCATTACTCAAAACATGATCACATTTTTGCAAAAATATTGAACCTTCTGGATCTGAAACCGTTGTCCTCAAGATAAATAGTAGAAAAGTAATGGCTGTATATAAAACGCTTAGTCTAAAAGAATAAACCACTCCTGTCTGGAACTGAGTTATTAACAGCCAAAATGAGGTAATTACTATCATTCCAACTTCAACACACAATATTATTAAATTATAACCCTTATAAAATAAACCATGTGTTGCTATATATCCTAAATTTGGGCATGAAGAAAAAAATAGTAGATTTGAGAAAAATCCACATAGTACCAACAAAACCAGAGTCCAAAGCCTTGCTACGTCTCTAAATACCCCCTGATGTTTTCTGCTAAACTTTCGGAATTCCATGCAACCTACTGTGTCCAAAAAATTGTGTTTTATCTGTTCGATTAACTTTACTTCGGAGTCCAAAAATTGTCTGCTTGACCGGAATACATCCGGGGATGGTTTTTCCACAACATCTCCTGCTTCTATTACATCCATCCTTTTTTATAATTCACCTCTTCATGTTCTGTCAACAAATTACTTTTTTTGTTTTAAATTGCATGTACTAATTCCTACACCCCTCACTACGCCTTGTCCTTAAGCGCCTCTTACATGCATAACATCTATAGGAGAAAAATTATAAAATTAATCTTTTCCTAATAAGTCTTAGTTTTCCCATACCTCTCTCTCCTTTATTTTCTCTAATTAGAAACTTGAATTAAAGAGATCTATATAAACATTTTCGTTACAAAATCACATTTCTCATATCTTCATTTACATTATTTATTACACTTTAAATTTCATTATAGCCCGCCTCCTATGATGACTATTTGCATGACTTATATTCCCACTTGAATGCATGCAAACCCCGGTATGCAAATTTTAAATTGGTTCAAAAAAATGACTGAAAAATCAATAATCAACTTTCGAGCAGATTGGCTGAAAAAAACTGATCAGATTAAAGGGCAATCAACTACTAATGAGCGATTTTAAATCGCCAGAAAGGTAAAAGTTAAATTATACTATAATTATATAAGAATTGAATGTGGCAAAAAATTAGTCTATATTCTGAACATTCTTAAAAAAATAAAAATTTTTATTTTTGTTGTTTTAAAATAATATTTCCAGATTTGCTATCAACCTTATAATATTTATTTCTCTTCATCTTTTTTTTATTTTCACTACTTAACGAAGAATTGAACTCAACCTCATCCAAAGATACTCTTGAACAATACCTTTCGTAGATTTTATTTTCCTCTGAGTTAACCTTTTTCACCAAGATTTTTTCTTTATAAATGTACAATATTATTGCTAGTACTAGTAGACCAACAATCACTGAAATCCTAATTATCAAATAACCACTAGTGCTCTGAGACTTCTTAAAATTTCCGACAGTTCCTGGAACGTATATAAAATCTTCATCAGAAATTGATTCACCAAGAATATCGGTAGCATCACTATCCTCTTCAGTCTCCTTGATAGTATCTATTGATTCCTTAACTGACTCTAAATCTTTAATCAGACTTTTCATATTCTTACTTGAGTTCATATTAACTTTTCCTGAACGGTTTGAAGTTTTTAAAATTTCATTAGCTACAATCTCGTAAATCATGTTTCCAGCCTGAGATGCTGAAAAATACAAAGTCTGACAATCCATGCTTGTACTTTCGAGTTCACTCAGAAATACAGTTGACTGTCTCACAAATTTTCTATACCTAGACTCTACCCTATCCAAAGAAAGATAAAATTCAATGTGGTCTTCATATAAGTTATAATTTTTTAAAACCTCTTCTTCAAGTTCAGAATTTACCCTCAACTCAATCATATGTTTAAATACTTGACTATCTTTCGATTCCTCTTTTACAATTTTCTCAATTTCTTTCAACTTTTCTACTTCCTCTGCTTCATGTTTGTCTTTCAAAGATGACATATTATTTTCCAGCTTCTTTGAAATGTCATACCCTGTTGAAAAGTAACTCAAAAATCCACTCTTCTTCCTAGCCACTTTACTCCTTTTCCTATAAATATTCTTGTCTACAATCAACTCTATCTCTCCGTAATGTTTTATCCTGTCAAATAAATTAGTGGCTAAAGTTCGAATATCCAAACCCTCAATCATTAAGTGAGTATATAAGTATTGCAGATCGTCCAAAATTAAAGTTTCTCTCATCCACCTATTTATTGCTATTGATAAATTATCATATATTTCCAAGAGCTGGTCCAGATACGATTCATTTAAAAGAAAAAAGTCAATTCTATCTTTAATCTGGTACAAATATTGTAGAGAAGTTAGTGAAATTGAGTGTACCATTGTATTACTTGCTA
This sequence comes from Cryptosporidium ubiquitum, assembly GCF_001865345.1. Classification (NCBI taxonomy): domain Eukaryota; phylum Apicomplexa; class Conoidasida; order Eucoccidiorida; family Cryptosporidiidae; genus Cryptosporidium; species Cryptosporidium ubiquitum. Next base: position 132,056 of record NW_021639821.1, on the reverse strand, counting down.
ATTTATATACCTTATTCAAGAAACCGTCTAAATCTATTATTTTTATTGTCAAATGAATTCTCAGCCAGATCAATTTCTGTTTGTATATCATGTTTAACTGTTGAATACTATATTCATGAAAAAGAGTTACTAGTTTATAATTATTTAAGTGTCCGTCCCAAAACTTGTTTGAGAAATCCGAATTATAACTATCCATATTAAACTCCATTTTCTTAGGAGTGTCTACTATTACAAAGTGATTCATTATTGTTTGGTTAATTTTTCTTCTCAATTCATAGCTTGTCTTGTTTCCATTGTTTTTACTCAAATCTAATCCATTCAGTAGGTGGTTCCACCTGTTTTCAACTTCATCTAATATCTTTGTATCATTTCTAAATTGATAATTCATAATCTTTTTCCCTATTATCTCAATTTCGTTATGAATCTTAAAAGCCTTTTCTAGCCCGAATTCTGTATAATATTCGACAAGATCTTTCTGAAAATCCTGAAAACTTTCAAACCTATTTTCACCAATTAACCCTATATTATATTTGTCTCCTAAGTTTAATGTTTTTGCTTCCATCCAATCTCTCAACTGATTTACTTCCTCTTTAATATTTTCAAACATCCATAAATTTGCTGTGCCTGGTAACTTCTGAATAATGTTTTCAAAAGAATTAAAGAAATTTGTGATAACTTTTTGTCTCCCCATCATCAGGAATAACTGAGGAATAAATGGATAAAAAGTCTCATCTATTCCTGTAACATAGGAAACTGCTAATCTATCAAACTTTTCATCTTTACCCAAAACCACCTGAGTAATCAGGAAAACCGAAATTAATATCCAATACCAATATTTAGATTTAATCATAAAAAAGTGTCACTTTCTGAAAAAACACTATTAAATAAAAGTCTGCATATGTGAATACAATTTTATTTAGTAGAAAACCGATCTATTTTCTCTATAATTATGATTGTCTCATCATACATTTAAATAATGTTATCGATAGTTAATCTTGCCATTAAACTTTGTATAAGAAATAAAACATGGTACATACTTAGTTTTTTCACACTTTATCTAATTTCCTAAGAAATAATATATAATTCACACAAATGTACACTGAAATAATATAATAAGGGATTAGTTAAAATATTTCAGAAGATTTGCACACAAAAAAAAAATTGAAAAATAATATAAATAAAAAATTAAAAACTCAAGGCTCAAAGAAGCTAATTCTACTATTTCCCGAGCATAGATTTTTTTTTCTTACTCCTTTTCTTTTTTCTACTAACAGATGATTTTGCAGGCCTTTTCTTTTTTTTTGTGACTTCTGTGATGGAATTAAGGCCCAGAATAGACCCATATTTGTCTATTTGAGGTATCCCAATTAATGCTGGGATAATAATAAGAGGATGAGCATTCTGAGTATAGGGATTTGGCTTATGTCTAACTAGAATTTGCATTAGATACTTAAATTTTGTAGTGTTTGAGATATCGTAATAATGAATATGGAGGAATGATTGTTTTTTGGACTTAAAAAAACACAAAAGTCTTTTTTTTATGGATTTAGTTCTCTTCTTTTTAGAAGAGTTCCATTTACAGTGAGTCTTTCCAAGATCTGAAGGAGAACCAGCTTTTTGAGAGGAAATAGAATCTTGGAAGGAATGAATAGTTTTGCTAAGTTTTGGAAGTTCATGATATGACTCATTTAGATCTGATTTTCGGTATTTTTTAGGAATAAGTTCAGGAGAGGCTGAAACAAGAACTATGTTTACTTTTTTTGATTTTTTACGTAGACTCATTAGTTTTTTATAAGAGGCTCTGTTTACCACCAAAATTGGCTCACTAACATAAGTTGGTTGGTGCCTCCACTTTTCTGAAAGATGGATTAAAGATTCAGCAGAATTCAAGGTTGATACTAAAAGTTGGAATTGACTGTTAAACAGTCTCCTTGCAGCAGAGTGTTTGAGACTCAACATCTTTTCAAACTCTCTAAGTTTAAGTAGAGCCTTGGTTTTGCTTCCTCCAAACCTTTCAACGTACCTCTTGGCAAAGGTAGATCTGATATGTGAAGGACTGTACTTTTTAAAGATGAACTTTTTTAATCCCTTTCTTAAAAGTAGCGAGAATGAGATAAAGTACTGATTCAACAAAGAAATTTCTTCTGGAGAATACTTTGACAAAATTTTTTGGATAGAAAATAGGTCTTGAGATCTTTTTCCCTTTTTAGGTGACCAAGAGGGGTCTGAAGATGAGGTTTCTTCATACCTGTAATTTTTATATTGTAAAGGTCCAAATTTGGTTTCTTTTCCAGTTAAATGATTGTTCTCGGTAATTACACTTCCGATAGTCGATGGTTCTAGAGGATCTTCAAAAGTCTCAGGGAGGACTTGGCTTTGGGTGTCAAAAGTTGTATCCTCTAATGACTGCTGCTGACCAAAATTTAGCATTTCTAAGTTACCTGAAGATTCAACAGAGTTTTCTGAGCTTTCAAAAGTAGGAAAACCAGAAAACTCATTTCCAGTAGTTTTTATAAAGAATACAAACACCAAAAACAAATAGAGAATTTTTAACTTTAATATTTCTTTCATTTCTTAGATTTCTAATACATGCAAATTGTCAGCATTTTCATGCTATTGGATAATAGGCTTCTTATCCACGCCTTTACAATTGTTCTTCTGTTTTCTTTCCTTTGACAATTTTCTTACAGTCTACTTTTTCCAACCTTTTTGATGATTTATTCACAAAATTAGCAACTCAATACCGGTGTGCATGCAGTGTGTATCGTAGTCAATATTTTCGGCGGGAATATTAAACATGAAAATAATCAATTTAATATCAGGCAAAAATTTACAACAAAGTCAGATATATCAAATTCGTAAATAAATAGCAATAATGAAATTATAAGGAATTAAAGCTAGGACTAGACAAGGAAATACACGATAGAGTTTGAATTCCTATAAATTAATTTTCTCTTTTCACAATTCCTGTTTGCCATGATCTAGTAATTTAGGCGCGCAAACGGAGATCTCATGAATAATAAGAAAAACAAGTTAAATTGATGTTCCAGGAAAGAATATAAAGACGATTTTGAGGTGGGAAACACAAGTAGAAATGGATAAATAAAAAGTAGTGTAAACAAAAAAGTAACTATTTTTCTTAAAAACGAGAGAAATTGGTGTGAGTCACACATTACCAGAAAACATTTTGATGCACGCAAATTTGAAGAGGAAAGTTAAAGTTAAATAAAATTATTGTAAAACGAAAATTAATTAGAAAATTTGAAGGAAAAATTCTGAAATTACACATTGAAATTATTACTCAGAATTTATTCAAAAGTTTTCAAGATTTGAATTTTAAATTGCATGAAATATATATTAATAAATCTAATAGTGCTATTTTATATGAAAGCTGAATAATAAATTTAAGTCTATTTAATAGGCTTAAAATGAATTTTATTAAACTATCCAATTCAGTTTTTTTACTAATAATATGGATTTATTTAACTGGTGGATTTACAATAATTGAAGCTGCTGACTCCAAAACTGGAAACAAAAGCAGCTTGAGGAAGAGATCTGGATTAACACCTCAAGGTACTTCAAAAGTTTCGTCTGACTCCTCAAAGAAGGACTCAAACTCTGCGGGAGAGACGGTAGTAAACTCAGTGGAGGAGTTAAAAGGAATCAATCCGATGAAGGCACATAGTATAAGTAGAGTTGTGGAACTTTGCAATGGCCAACAGCTTTTAAAGGGAGAAAACAGAAAGAAAACATTCTTTTTAAAATGTGAGAGCGACAAAAACCATAAAATTGTATCGGTTCCCCAAATTAACTATACTACCAGAAAAGCAATAGAAGGAACTTCAGAGAAAACTGTTCTGGTTAACTGGAAGTTAAATTTGGAAGGAGCTAATTCAGCTCTTGTTTATGGATTACTCTTTGTTACTTCAGGTTTACAGCATTCTATAATGGAGAATTGCCTAGTTCTCCCACGTAATTTGGTTTTAAAGGGAGATCCAAAAAATCCTGTTCTGGCCCAAAGGCTATATGATTGTTCTATAGGTAATCAAATCCAACCAATAACATCCTTCCATGTTTTGGCAAAAGTCGATACTTACTTTAATTTACGTCCTTTGAGGCTTTACAATGAACTGGAACGAGCTATGAGAATTTCTCAAATGAATTATATTTATAAAGCAAATTCCAAAACTCCAGAGGTCAGAGTGGACCTTCATCCAAAATATTATGTTATCCATGATAAAAATGGAAATGAGTTATTTAATGATATTCTTTTTATTGAAAAGCTTGAAGCCATTCCTTATATTAAGGTTATAGTTGTCTTAAAAGACGAAAACCTTTTACATGATTTATTAATTGGAAAGGAATTTCATGAACAAAAGGCACAGTTGGGTAGATGGTATAGAAGGTTGCTTAGAGGAATATGGCTCCCTTTCTATACAGCTGCAATGTTTATGTTCCAGAATGGTAATAAAGTTCACTGTGATTTACATACCAGGAACATTATGATCTCAATAGATCCAAACTTTGGTACTGAAAAGTGGAAGACTGCGAATACAATGTTTGAACTGGCTGCAGTTACCCCAACTTCTATGAGAGTTATTGATGTTGGAAATGCAATTTCAATGAATAGTCCAGAAATCCAGATGGAAAATGACCCATGTAAAAAATACGAGAGAAGGCCTTATGAAGATATTAGTCTATTAGATTTTAGAGTTCTTGACCCTCTTACTGCTCCTGCCAAAGCACCATCATTTTTACCAGAAGAAGATAAGATTTATGGTGATGATGCTAAGGTTGATGATATAAATAATGCAAGGTCGCTCATTAAGTATTATAATATGAAACTTAATAAACTCAAAACAAGTATAAGAAATATCTACCAGTGGGAGTCCTGCAGAGTTAAGAGAGTTAACAAAAAGACAAGAAGATTACATCCAGAGGTCGATAAATATCCTTGCAGATTTATTGATCAAAAAGAAGCCTTGCTAGAAGCCTGCAAAATACTTAAACGATATACTGCCGAACAATTTATGGGGGTCCCATCATGTAATTTAACCTCAAGAAGAAAGTAAAATCTATAATTTTAGAGTTTCAGTAATTAGGGTTATTCTTAGAAACTTAGTCTTTTTAATATACTAACTAAATTAAGTACATTGCCTATACAAAAGAAAAAGAATAGTAATGCATGCACGCATGCATTACTGCATGCATGATGATTGTATTGGGTTGATTATACAAAACCTAAATGAAAGTATATAAATTCGTGTAAATTTGGTTATTTAAATGCAAAAATTTCTTCAGTAAACCACTTGTCTATTTAGTGAATAAATTAATATAGCCATGAATAGTTTATAATCTCTTTAGGATTTGAAAGAAAAATAATTACACGATTTGAGTTAAAATCTAATGATACAAATGAGCTGATTTACATCTTTAGAGATAACATAGCTTATAAAATGTATCTGTAGATGAAAAAGAACCTTGTGTCAATATTCTGATAATTCCCACAAAATAGGCGAAAAAAAATATGGTAAAAAGGTTCAAAGAATAAAAGGTCTATACAAATTACTTGCTCTTTCTGACATAAATCATTCTCAAGGCAAATAAGATAACAAATATTGCAATTCCAACATACATAACAAGTTTGTTAGCAAGATTGTAATCTCTTCTTAAAGTGTTTTCCAAAAAGCTCTGCCAGCAATTAATTGACATGAGTGAAATAAATGCTGAAAGAGATGCCAAACCTTGAACAACACCAAAGTTATCATAACCAAAGACTCCTGCCACAAAACTATAAGTTAAGGAATTAGCAAAACATGTATAAAGACCAGCAAATACACTGGATAAGATTTGGGGAATTATGTTACCAACAGATTTGAATCCTGCACAGAAGTAAGCTCCAATAAGTAACGAAATCTGGTATTGCATTGTAATAATAAGCCCATTATGATCTACAATGTATCCCCAAGCAAGGGACAAGTAAGATGCAAGCGAATAGATGATATTTCCGATATCTGCTGCCTTCTTGGCACTGATTTGGTCGCTTATATTAATCTGACAAGTACTTCTGAAAAATAGCTGGTAATGGATTCTGGAAAGAGCAAAGAATAACATATACATGAAGAAAGTAACAAAAGGTAATGAAAGGATTTTTCTCATGCAAGAAAGTTCCCTATATCCTTGAATTCCATCTTGTTGGGACTCATCTGCATCCTTTTGAATAAGATCGGTACTCTCGTCTTCAAGGTCATTTGAAATATTGGGGTTCTGATAAGACATTCTCTCTGGGAGTTTACCAGATGGGAAAATAAATGCATGGTGAATAAATATTGCTAATTGCATAATTACCATGGCAATGATTACAACTCTGGGGCCTCCAACAAAATCAGAAAGCCTATCCTGGAGAAGAGGAAGAAGCAGAGCAAAGTCCATACCAATTGTGAGAAGCATTCCAACAGTGTTTTTGACCTTAGGGAACATTTGCATAAATCTGGATCTGGATGCAAAAGTACATGATAGAGATAAACCAAAGCATACACCGGCAAAGTAATATGCATAAGAAGAGAAGTGGAATAAAAACATCAGGGTATAACCAACAGCAGACAGAAAGTGACCCAAAAGTGCACATGGAAGTAGTCCAAATCTATCAATTATAGAGCCAGCGATCATGTGACCAATGAACACTGACCCATTTGCAACGGACATGACATTGTTAATTGTAAAGAAAGCCTCTCCAGACTCAAGCATCTCCGGAGCGAAAGAAAATGCACCGCTTTTAAAGAAAAGCTCTCTTGATGCATCTGGATTAAGAATGTGACCACCAGTTAAAGTTGCTGTAATTGCGATTACTGGGAAGTAAATCTTTGGGTTTTTAATTATGGAATTAAATGGAATGACTGTAGGATTCTCCCTAGTTCCGAACATTTCTTTAAATACTCCTGGATTTGACTCATTGGAACTCTTTTCCAAAGAATCAACTCTTCCACTCTCGAGACTTGCTCTTCGTCCAGAAACTCTGCGTTTATCCAACTCTGAATTTGCCATTTTGTTGTCTATTTAAATAAATAATAATAAAAAGTAATTAAAAAATTTCAAATATCAAACTCTTCTAACTATCTTTTTCTATCTTTTCATTCTTTGATATTTTCGTTATCTTTTGGTACACATTTCTTTTTTATTTCCCACCGTCTCTTACTACAATGGTACCTCTGGATTAGGCGCCACCGCCAAACCGCCATGTGCGTATTTTTATTTTAATTCGAAAGATATTAAATTAGTTAAGGAAAAAGGAGATTTAATCAGAGAAAAAATTAGTTTAAGAAGGGAAATAATAGTTGTTGTAGAGAAGAAATAGCATGAACCGAAAATACAAGTCTAATTTATTCAGTACTTTTGAATACATTTTAAAAAATTAATCAATTTAGATCTGAATCTATTAATGCAAGTATTGGCTGCGTTATCGTTTAGGCGCCACGGTATCCACTATGGAAAAAAAATGAAAAATAAAAATTTGCAAAAGGATTAATAAAAAGGAGTTAAAGTTAAACACACAAATATGATGGAAAAACCATTTACTTGCGAGAACCAGACCAAATCTGGATTTTCCAGTACCACTTTGTTGTTTTTTTATGTTATATCAGCACCAATAGTGGGAGCACCTTATTTATTACCTTCAGCCGTAAAGGAGCTATTGATGAACAACGATGCATATTATTGGCTAGATCCTGACTTAAAACTAACTACAATGAATAGTTTATGTTCTCTTGGGACATCCTCACTTCTTTTATCAGGGGTTTTGGGTGCCTATTTTGTTGAAACATTTAACAACAGAAATACTGCAATTCTTTCGACAGCCTTTCACATCATGGGTTGGATTTTTTGCTTTTTTTTGGACAAAACTTGGTTTTACTTTCCATACCTTGGAATATGTTTATGGGGAATTTCTACCCAGCTTTTAACTTTAGCAAAAACTTCAATTTCTGTTTTTTATGACTCAAAAAAACACCTTGTTGTGGCTATGGTGGGAGGATCCGTTGGTATGAGTTTTGCTTATATGCAAATTATGGTCAATATTGTTAGGTACATTTCTTCTAAAGGTCTGGATTTATCTTATTTCGGAATTAATCCCACACAATTTGTCATTATTATCAATTGCTTCCTTTCTATCTTGTGGATGATAGCATTCCACTTTATTATACCTCCCCAACCTTTTGTAACCTTGACTGTCGATTATTGCACAAGAGTTTCCAATTCTAGGTCTCAGATAATGAACTCTCTTACCGGACTTGATTATGAGGAACGTCTTTCTTTAGTTAATACCCAAATGATTGTTGAGGTAAACAGATGTAAAGAAGATATCCCTTACCAGTGGACTCTAACTCTTAAAGAACAACTCTTTTCTGCTCCAACTGTATTATTTACTATTATATACTCTTTAATGTGGTTTGTAAGGCTTTACTTCACTGTCAATATGAAACCAATTTTACTTAATCAGACAGGAGGAAACTTGGAATACTCTGAGTCTATTATCAATATATTTGGTCTTCTACTTGGAACTACTTTTATTGCAGCTATCTTAGTGGGTATCTTTGTAGATCTTCTTGGAATTTACATGTTCCTGGTCTTGTTTGTTGCATCATCCTTATTAATTCTGGTCCTCTTTGCTAATTTCATTCCATATTGCTTCTTATCACACTTAATCGGAATTGTTATTTGTATTTTTTGTTACTCCTATTTTATTGGTTGTTCTTTTAGTCTTTTTACCTCTGCATTTGGTTATACTCACCTAAACTCAATCCAAGGAGTTTCATCCACTATTGCTGGATTGTTTACCTTGATCTATAATATTTGGGATTCACATATACAGAGAAACTATAAAGGCAACTTCTTATTCCCAACTATAATTGCAATCATCATTAATTCTTTCATTCTCATTCTTTCTATTTTCTTGTTGATGTACACCAAACGCTGGAACTCCCACAATTCCTCCTACTTTTTCTCAATTAACAGAAAGACCTCTCTAATTAAGTGATTATAATAATTAAAGTGAGACCGAATCTCAAATACTACTATATTCTATCTATCACTAAGCTTTTGAGCTATATTCTCATCTACTAATAATTTAGTATATTTCATTTTTATAATATATAATTATTAATTTAAGATCATCTCTCTTTTAAGTTTCTGTTTCAGATCTGGAAATTGAATTTGATGATTCAGTTGTTTCTTCAGATTCCAAAGCTGACTCAGACTTGCTACTGAATTTTTCTCCTGTATCACTTAATTCTGAACCATATCCTTGTCCTATAAAACTAGATGTCTTTTCCACACCTCCAATAATACTTGAATCTACCCCATACCCGTATTCGGGTTTGCTTGAGGTTTTTTCTTCACCTTTTTCTGATTCTTCTTTTGATTTGGTTTCTGTCAGCCCCTGAGAGTCAGAGTTCAATTTTTTGGACATTTTCTTCCTTCTTTTTACATTGGATCTTGTTTCAGAGCTCAAACTCTTTTCTCTCTGAGAGCTCAAATTCTCTTCACTTGATAATCCACTCTCTAAACTAAGATCAGACCTATTTTCGAGAGAATTGCTTAACTCTGAGCTTTTTTGAACTCCTGTAGACCCGTTGTATCCCTTGGATTTCTCAATACCGGAAATTAAACGAGAAATTTCCTGACCATTGTTCATCACAATAGAGGAAGGAACTTGGGAAACCGGAGTAATGGTAGGCTTGATTTCAGGAAAACTGCTAGTCTGAGATTTTACCACACTTGGAGGTACTTTATTGTTATTAATATACGAAAGTCCTGCCCTACTAATAAATACCTCTACCAAATCTTCCTCTCTCATTTGTTGAATAGGCAACTCCATTCTCTGTAGTTCTTCTCTTGCAAACAAAAATACTGATTCGTAGATGTAAAAGTTTTTCTCAAGGATCTTTGGAGAATCTGCTCTGTTATTTGGTGTTGGAGGAATGAAAATAAACGAAGGTTTGAAGTTTAAGTCTGGAACAGTTGAAGAATGTTTTCCTAAAATAGAAGCTGACCATGAAGTGAACTTGGACACCAATTTTTCAGTAACTCCCTTCAATGCTGTTAGTAGTTCCTTAATCTCAAATTTCTTTTGCTCTGAAAGAACTCCTGGGATTTTTGGAAAAATAGGAAGGTCCATAAGTTTTCCTTTTGGAACTTTGACCAAGGTGAATTCATTTAGATCCTCCGGTCTGTAAGGTTTTTCTATAGGAAAGGGAGCTACTAATGTGGGGTTTACAGGCAAAACTGAAGATTCTCCTTGGCTTACAGACCTCTGATCAAAGATTTCACTCGAGGATGTTTTCTCAAATTCAGATTCCTCAGAAAGAGGTGATTCTGGTGATACTTCTTTCTTCTGAGATTCTTTTGGTGATAATTCTTTTTTCTGAGATTCTTTTGGTGAGACATCCTTTTCTGGTTCTTTTGGTGAATATTTCTCTTTTAAACTTGGTTCAGAATTTGAAATAGATACAGGTATAGAAGCAGGAATTGAGTATGGACTTAAATCTGTAGGACTTTTGCTTTTTTCTGGGTATTTTGATCCATCTAAAAACACTGCATCTGGAACAACAGTTTCTGGGATCTTGACTTCTTCTTCTTTGAGGGCTGGAGAAACCATTATAACATCGGTAATTGGCCATTTTTCTAGATCATTTGGAATTCTGCTATTTTGCTCATCCACCCAAGCAAGAGAGCTGCAGTCCAGTTTCGTGGGATCTATTTTTGAGATCTCTTGGCATATTGTCTCAAGACTTTGGCCTTTAGTTTTTCCAGATAATTCAGTAGAGCTTAAAATTTCTTCAAAAATCTTAACGGTTTCTTTTTTATCGTTGCATTCACTTTTTGTGGAATGTGAACTCTCATTAGAGTCAACCTCAAGATTGTATTTGCTTCTCCCAAGTTCTCCAAACCTAATCAGAGGAGGAGATAGGGTTTTGAGTACAAAGTTAGTCAGAGAATGTACATTTTCTTCATCTGGTCCAAATTCCAGAAACTCATCCAAAATCCTCCCTATATTCAAATTTTGTTGGCTCTGACTCCCAGTATAAACATATATTGATCTTAAATCAATATAGCAAAGTTCTACTCCTCCTATCCATAGTGAATTTAATGCAGAAGCCAAAGTCCAAACAATATTAATAAGTAAATTTGAGTTATTAGGAACGAATTTTGAGAATTCCAAAAGCTTCTGGATGGAAATGTTCCCTAAGTTCTCATGCCAAACACCTGGTAGTACCAAAGTTTTAGATGATTTTGTTATGGATCTTGAAGTTGAGGGTGAAATTGATGAATCAAGTAATTCTGAAGTCTCATATGGCTCAGTCCGACTGATTTTTATTTTGAATACTGGGGGAGTTAGTCTAATATACTTTCCAGAGTATGGGAAGTACTTAGTAGAAAGTCTTGTATAAGTTTTAAGCTCTTTATTCCACTTTGGACCCATTAACACGCTCAAGAAAAGTAAAGATTGAGGTTTCAATACTTGCCAGTTAGTTGAAGAATTTAAGGGAGTTGCAACCATAATCTCTACAATATGATCTTGTTCCAGCTCTTTTGGAGGATTTGTTACTGAGATAGAGATTGAAACTGTATTAGACCCATTACCAGCCACTTTTAAAGGTGGAAGTCCAAGCTGAGGGTTAATCTCACATAAAAAAGCTCCGTGGGGTTCTTTGTAACAGAATTCCTTAAGTTGAGTAACAAAAGGAGTCAATTTTAAATTGATAAACTTTTTGATACTTTGACTTGAAGGATCTACTAGTATAGAGGAAATCTCATCCTGATCAAGTATTAAAGAAGGGTTTACTGGAAAACTTTGGATTTGTTTCAGGACTGCTTCTTTTCTATATTTCCATAGGCTCAGATAGTCCCCAATAGAATCTTTATTTAGTCCAAAAGCAAAGGAATAATTGATCTCCTGGACCTGGCTCCTACTGGCTTCCAATGAAGATTCTCCAAGCATTGGAGACATACTTTCTGGGTTTGAAAGAGATTTCTCTGACCATGAAAAGTCGTTTATACGTTCTTCCACATATGTTATAAGATCTTTGGTAATTTCTGTATATTTCTCAAACTCTTCTGGATTAACACTTTGCTTAATTTTTTGGAATATTTGAAATTCTGAAAATGAAAAATCTTGAGAAAGAGTCAGTAGGATGAGTTCCTTTGGCCATTCAAGCTTTTCTGCTATTTCAACCAAAACTTCTAAAGTTGTATCTTTGGTTTCACAAGTCCCTGCATTAACCAGAGCAGAGTAACATGAAATCAAATTAAAGTATCCAAAAGTCTTCCAAGAAAGACAGGAATTGATTATATTATAGTATGAGACATTTTTTTTTCCAATAGAAACTGATGTATCTCTACTTAATTCGAAGCTTTGTTCATTATAACTAACTTCATCGTTTTGAATGGAACATCCTCTTGATTGAAGAGATCTTAAAATAAGTTCTTCTGCTTGAATGAAATAAGGAAGTGAATTAGAAGAATATAAATTGGACTGGAAAGCTTTTTTAATGACTGTCCCAAGGTTTTTTGGAAACTTTGAGATTGAATGCTCTAAAATTGTATTCCCAGAAGGAAATGCTGATCTATTGGTTTGCTTGTGGTAACTAATAAACTCCTTGATAGATTCCACATTTATTTTGAATCCAAATTGTCTAATTGATTCAATAACAGTAGAGATAATTCTAAGTTCGATTGCCTCTTCTTTGGTACTATGAGCTCCAATGCTCATGGAAGAACATAGACTGAATCCCAAAGTTCTTTCATTTAATACTCTATTTTTGATACGAGAAGTAATAGAATCTTTATGTCTGGTAACTACGATCATTCCATGAAGGTATTTATTTACAGAATAGAAACAGTTAAAGAAATCTTCATTTACAGTGAAACTAAGAGTTTGGATATTTGAGATGTTAGGAATGATCTCAAGCTTATTTTCAAAAACCATATAAATTGATCTCATCCAATCATTTTGTGTTGGAGCCCAGGTACCAATCTTATAATTAAGAGCGTCTCTAAGATCTTTCATTGAGAAGTTTTTGACCAGAACGGGAGAGATATGGTTTTTATACAGAACTGAGTACATTGTGATACAAAGAGTTAAACTATCAACAATACTGGATCTTGTAGAGTAAGAAACCCTCCTAAAAAAAGAGAATAGGAGAGATTCACAGTTTGAAGGAGTAAATGAATAGATTCCACTCAAGATCTCGGATGAGTTTGGGATTCTCATAGTAAAAGATAGAAAATAAAGGTGGATTGTACTCCAGTAGTTTAGTCTTTGGAACATTTGGGTATTATCTGAGACATTTCTAGTTAAATACAACTGATCAAAGTTTTGGTTTGTCTTGGGTTTGCCTTTAGATTCTTGGTTTGAGTCTATTCCAGAGTAGAATTTGATTGAATTGGTAAAGATAGTGTATATAGTGTTTAAGTATTTTATTGGGTTTCCTTGAATATAGTCAGTATAGAATTCTCTTAGATAAGTTTCAGGAATTTTTAGTTTTAATGATAGAGAAGAAATAATCTGATTAACATCTTGTATTTCCAATAAATCATTTTGTATGGTACTTGGGATATCTAGAATCCTTGAAAACATTCCCAAGATAAATTCTGGACTGTAAGATTCTTTTGTAATCTTTGTACATAGAGGAGAGATTTGTGGGAAGACTAAGTCAACCTTTAAAGAATTAAGCATCATTGAAACTGAAGAGTAAATAGAGTAACAGGTCTCCCAAGTGAGATCTTTACCATTTTTAGGAAAGTCTGGATGAAAGTATGGAAGAATCTCAAATCCTGGAGCAAGTTGTTTGGCGACTTGGTCAAGTCTAGAATTTCTGTTAATAGTAGGCATATTTAGCTTTTTCAAGGTAACTGATTCATTTAAACCTATATTTTTGAGATATATGAGACAAAAAGTTTGTATTTTAGCAGAGTTAATTCTGGCATCCTCAATTTTGAATGGGTTAACTTTAAAGAACAATACTGCTGTAATATATGGACACATTTTAATTGGATCAGAGTACATTGCATCAAGTAAAATATCCATTAATCCAAAATTATCTGCAAGAAAGGTGTTGATTAGATCCCTTGAATAAAATTCAAAAGCATGAAGTTGTTGAACAAATATTGTTCTCCAGAATTCAAAAGGAAGAGGGAGAGAACCAGAATTAGACGTAAAGTCTTCAATAAGTGAATTCTGCAAACTCTTAAATGCATTTTGATCCAAGATAGTTGGTATAGAACTTCTTTGATTGACAATACTTATTATTTCATCATTACTTATGTTATAAATACGGAGAATTAGGTACTGGAGGGCTTTAGAAAAGATCTTGTTATTTTCCATGATGGACTTTTGTATGTTTAATGAAGATCTTATGTTATCACATCCTTTCAGAATGTGAGACATTGAGACAGGCTTAATGAATGATCTTGTATGAAATAGAATATTGTCAAGCTGATAAACACATTCGAGAAAGTTGAAAGTAACTTTGGAGAATGATGGGATCTTTTCAAAAGAATTTGGATCCATCTTTGCTCCAAAGGAGGTATTTTTGTCAATAGAAGAACTTTCTAAAATAACTCTCTTTGTGAAGAGGGTAATATCTGCATTGGAAATGCTCAATTCTGTGTTGTAAAATGCTTCACTCACCAATATTTCAACCCTGAAAAGCTCTTCTGAGAAGTTAAGTGGAACACCTGATAAGGCCTGCGTTCCATATAAAGAACTTAATAAAGTCATGTAATTAGATCCAATATTAGACTCTGATGCCACATCTAGAGGAAGCTGACTTGTATCGACTGGTTCATTTGAAGAAAGACTTCCATCTAATAAGGTGGAAAACTCAGTGCCTTCATCAACTGGAGTATATGGACGGGGAGAAGAAGATTCAGAAACTCCTGAAGACTTCCTACTTGGCATTTGACTTACACTCATAGAATTATCTTTAACACTTAATTCTTCAGAGAGAGGAGAAGTAGATTCTGGAGAACTGACAGAAATTTCTTGTGAGAGGGATCCATCTAATAAACTAGATGGAGAACTTGAAGCTTCTAATATTGAAGTTGAGGTTTCACTAGGAGTGGGAGGATTGTAACTAGACTTTGGAGAGGGTGACATATCTGGGGCAGTGAGAGGAATCATATTTTCCATTATTGGAGAAGATGAAGCTTCTTGCTCTTTCAAGGAGGCATATTCTGAGATAGGAGATTGTTCAGATCTCTTTTTTGATTTGGAGCTAGATTTTTCAGTTTTAGAGATGAGAATTTTAGGGCTAGAAATTGATCTCTTTCCATATCCTGAACTAGATTTGGACCTGGAGGGAGATCTAGACCTAGATTTTTCTGATGGAGAGGATTCAGAAAACAAAGAGGTTGGGGAATGGTACTTGTTATCTTTAGGGGTTGCTTTTTTTGGGAGGGATTTAGTACGCTCTTGAGTTTTAGACTTCGAGAGACTTTTGCTTGACTCTTTAAATGATGAAAAATTTTCTTTTGATCTAGATCTAGATTTTTTTGATGGGCTTTGTTCAATAGTTGGAGAGAGTTGAGGTTTGCGGGGAGATAGTGAACTTTTAGATATGCTCCGCTCAACTCCAGAAGAGTCAGGTAACAAATTCAAGCTATCATCCAAAGGTTTGGTTTTAATTTCTGAAAGTTCTCCCAGAGTTTTGGAATCTGGTGATAAACTCGCATCTTGGCCAAAAATAATGGAATCATCCTTTAGCTCCGGATTACTAGTCTTTTCCTCCAAATCATTTATGCTTTGGATAGAACCATCATATCCAGTAATTCCTGTTAGACTTTGAGAGAGCTCACTACCATATGCTTCAGAGCAAAAAAAAAGATATTCAAAGGTTAGAAAAAACAACAGGATCTTTACTAAGAAGGATGGTCTATTTTTAGATCCATTCATTCTGGTTTGATTTCTCTTGTTTCTTAGTTTTCAGTTTTAAGATTCTGATTGAGTGTTAATTAATACTTCATAATATTTTGAATATTTTTAGGATTTGATTCTTTCCTTGAGAATTTCTTCTTTTCTCAATTTTATTATTTAAGATCTTTTATAGTGTTATTTCTATGCTACATAATATACCGCCTTTTGTTTGGTTTGAGATGAAAAAAAAAAATCTATAAAAACAAATCCTTAAGAAAAATGGTGTAAAAACAACAAAATAATTAATATTGTAAGGAGATATGAAAGCTAGTAATGTTCTCTTTTTTAGAAACATACTGGGAACCTTTTTTTGTTTTTTTTTTAATCTTCTATTCCTTCTCATACTAAAGTAGTATTTAGATTCTTTCCTCTACTCTGCTTGGTTTTCATTTAGTAGAATTATTTAATTCAAACCTTTAAAAGCTTTTTTAAGCACAGGTCTAATCTTGAATTTAACTCAAATAATCAGGAATTAGTCAATAAACTTTTCATAAATTTGGTTCCTATAATAGGTATCGAGATCCCCCACAATGGCGCCATTTATTGGCGGCACGCATGCAAATTGTGATGTGGGAATAAATTATCAACAACATTTATTTGCAATAATATGTAAAAATAACAGTAAATGTCGGGAGGAAGTGAGTAGTCGATTGACTAGGGTTTGAAAATGCAGAGGAATTTGTAGGAGTTTGATGATGGAATTGAAGACTGAAAATCAAAAATTGGATTAATTGAAAAAGTGAAAAATTATTCAGGCGGGAGTGCATCTTAGTAGTCAAAAATAGATAAGAGCAGGGCTTGCAAAACGAAGATAGTTTATCGAATCGTATTTAGATTAACACATTCTAAGCGAAAAATAATGGAATCTATGAAACTATTTAGATACCGTTTTCTAACATTTGTATTCATACTGACTATCGTTAGGTGTCAGCCAAAGATTCCGGAATATTTTAATGATGGCCCATTCCCATCTTTAAATATTCCAACTAGCAACTTGGCTAATTCTACTATGTTTGTTGCAGATATATTGGATGGTGCATTAAGTCCATTTTCATATCTTAAGCTTGCAGGAATTAGTGCTTGTGGTAAGTTACAAACGGGGACTCCTCTTCCAAGTATATGCAATATCGATTTCGAGCTTAAATGCAATAATCCTTCTGAGGGAGGACTAAGTATTAGAGGAAATCCAGTTATGACTCATCATGGAGTTATTGACGTTACTGGGGGATCTTTCGAGTTAAATAATGGAAAGAGTAAAGTTAAAGGATGGGGATATGGAGTTTTTCCATATTTAGGGGAGTCGTCATATTTTGAGCTGACTTTGGTTCCAGTTTTGAACAAGAAAGGAGAATATGTATTTGAAATTTATGGTGTAGGGTATGAAAAAGCTTATATGGTTTCTGAACCTATAGGTATTAACTGTCCATTCTCTATTGGGGAAGTAATCTTCAAAAATGTTCATTGGGCTCAAACATATATTGTTGGGGTTAATTGGATCCGAAATCAGCTTCCATTCCCTACAATTGGTCCAAGTACAAAAAATAAGCTTGTTGAAATTGAAGTTCCATTTACCGGGGGATCTTCTTGGAAACTTGGAGGAATGTTTCTGTCTTCTTTACATGTACCTGTAAATCCAAGTATCCCAATTGGCAACACTGATATGAGGGTAATCTTGTCATGTCCAAGTAATGATAATAACTTTCTCATCTCTCTTAATAGTACAGGGGACATTACTGTTTCACAGTTATATACAAATGATACAAATATCCAGTTATTAAATCAGTTTAAACCAAGTAATTATATTTTCACAGGAAAATACCCTCATATTATGTATAACGGATTAATTGTGGAGTTGGTTGTAGCTAGATCTTTGTATGCTGAATCCGGTGTAATTTACCTAAATGACTTAGTGATCCCCAGATTCTTTGAATGTGGACATAGTAAAATTACAGTATCTGTTAAACACGACACATGGGCACCATTATATACTTCCAACTTCACTAGCAATTGTTATGAGTACGGATCTTCCTTTAGTGGAGTTAACTTATTTTCGATTCCAACCTTTCTAAGTCCTGGACAGTGTCAAAATTCATGTATTCAAACCAGTGATTGTGAGTTTTGGACTTATAATAACAAAGATAATGTATGTAATGGGTATTCTAGTGAAAAATATAGTTTTAAAAGAGATTCTTCCACTCATTCAATGATTACTGGGTCAGTTTCTTGTCCATGCTATAGTCATAATGTAAACTTAATAACTCCATTACTAAGTGGAAAAGATAAAGTTAAAGTATCCAATAAAGTTGTCAACAGTCCAGCTGAGTGCCAAGCTCTTGTGATTGAAAATAATGGTCTTGGTAGCTATTTTGTTTATGATAAGGAGAAAAAAGAATGTTATAAGCAAGGAGTAGTGAAATCTGATACTGTTTCTATAATTGATACAAACACCGTAGTTGGACCTTCTGTATGCTATGGCTATATATATTCTAATGGAGTTTCTAGGTTTACCGATAAGCTTGAACTGATAGAATCTATTACAATTAGTGCAAACTCAACTGATCATCACGGAGAATTTTGCAGGTCTTTGTGTTCTTTGGAAGAAAAGTGTCAAATATTCGAACTAAGCAGCTCATATGAATGCATGCTCTTCAGCATTAAAGATAAACAAGGACTAAGAACTTTGTTTGATATAATTGAAAACAGTTGGCCAAGTTCTGGAGTAATTTTAATGGGTATTAGCACTCCTTTAATCGTATCTTACCCAACTCGTAATAGAGAGCACATTATACATGCACAAGTTGGAAGCTTATCACTGGATATAGTGAGAACCTCTGATGCATCAAGTTCCACTCTAACCATTAAATACCTTCTAATTCTACTGGCAGTATCATTGTTTCTGACTTTGTAAAGGGTGACAAACTCCGTGAGAAATGCATAGATATCGAAAACTTGGAAAAGAATTTAAACATCGAAGACGTGAAATGTTAGGATTCCTGACATCTATTCGTTCATTCATTGACACCTAAACTAAGATACATTTCTTTAGATCCAAACTTGGTTGAAAAAAAGATAAACATCACATTATACCACCCAAGCAATCTAGGTACAAACTCTCCCTATCTTGTCTTAATCAGGCCCATCAACGACTATCGACGAACCAGGAACAAAGCCTCGCACATTACCTGACCACTCGGCATCAAAACATGCAACACACGATCGGCGCCGGCGCCACATAAATGGCGGGCCCTAACGACGCAACCGAGACCCTGTGTACATTGACACAAAAAAAAACGGAGTAAGAAGACCAACAAGGTGGGTCCGACTCAGGCGATAGACACTGCGATGTCCGGAAGGACTTCAAGTTATTCTGGGCTCGTTCGAATTTACTAATTTGTGATGTGCCCCGATCAAAGCACAAAAACAAAAGGTAGTTTAATTTAAGCTTGACCTTTCTCGCACTTGTCTTCTGCAATAAGAGGTTGCTTTTCGTTTTGGTTCCCGTTCTCGGTAAGTGGATTCTCAAATGCATCAGAACCAGTTCCAACTGAGAGACGGGCTTGTTCCTTGATGGTTTCTTCTTGTTTGGTGTTCTTTGGAGTTCCGTCCCAGAGCTTGGTGAGAGTGTAGATTGCGGAACCAGTGAGTGTAAGGCATGCACCGGCAACTGGAGCTGGTTTTGGCTTGTCACCCCAAAAGATGAAACCACCGGCTGTCTGAAGGGCTTGTTTGACTAAACCAGTAACGTTGTATGTTGCTGGGGTAGTAAGAGATACGACCAAATATGTACATTGGTTCAAACATATGGCGAGGATAGCAGAACCAGCCATCAAAACCCACAACCGGATGGCACTGAGTGGAGCAGAGACGAAGGCAAATACATTGGAAGATAAGACCTTTGATGTTTCACCCCACACAACAGAGAGGATTAAAAGGATGATACATGAGAGCTCTTGTACATGAAGTAAGAGCTCAGTGGTTGAGTTGTCACAGTGTGGGACGGTGTACTTAACTGCAACAGAGTAGAGGGACTGGAAGAATGATGATAAAGTACCCATGAAGAATGAACGTGGCTCGAGACCGAACTCCTTATCTGAGATACCAACGATGACACCTCCAATAATAACAAAGCATGATAAAACGGATGAAAGCTTAGCCTTGATACCCAATAAGAAGTATTGTAAGAGGAGTGAGTAACATACAGTAGTGGACTTGGCAACAGCATACATAGAAACTTTGGCATCCTTGAGACACATGTTATTCAAAGAAATGTTCATACAGAAGCAGAAAGCTACAAAAACTGCATATTTGTATCTGTATAATCTTTTGCTTAATGGAATGCTTGCTGACATCTCCTCATTTCCACTGAGAATACCTCTAACTGTCAAGAAAGTGGACATTATAGCCATACCAATGAGTTGTTGAGCCCATGACATGAAAACTGGGAATGGAAGATCCTTTTGGTAGCACATCTTGTTGTAGTATACACATCCAATTGATGAAGCGATGAATGCGCACATGGCAATTGGAGCTGCAACTGAGTTTGGTAAACCAAAGCAGTATCTTACTTCCTCTTGGGAATTTGACTTGTTTCCGAAATCACCTGCCATTTTCGTCTTGGTTATAACAGTATCAGTACTTACTTAAAATAAATATCAGATAAATTCTTCAAAACTAGGAACAATTTTTCTGTTCTTATTAAAGTTCGTAGAATTATGGCTTTATTGTCACTGTGTCTTTACGTAATGAATATTGAATTTACAATCCGATAAATTGGATAGACATGTCACCATATACAAATTCATATTTAATTAGCTTGAATTAATAGAGTTAATATTTTTTATTGACAGGTACCGTTTACGTATTGTTCCGCATTTCTCCTTTTTCTCTCTTTAATATATATTGCTAAATTTCATACATTATTTAAATGTTAATATTCAAATAATAGTGGTAACGTAATATTATACACGTCTCCTGTCTTCAAGTTAATGATAAAAAAAATATATTTACTCGAAGGTAAACATTATGTTAACTAGTATCCAGGCACAGTATACGTAATAAATTCAAGTTATTTGTAATAAATGTTAGACTGTAGACGATCCATCTTTTTTGTCTTTTACTTAATGCATTTATCCAAGCGGTAGTGGAAACGACCCATCAAATCTGGCGGTAACACATGCACGTGGAAGGGTAAATATTGAGCGCCAAAAACCTTTAGAGGATTAAAGAGGAAAAGAATACAAAGCAAAATTAAATCTACTTGCAATGCTAATTCAGCACTAAATTCGAAGTGGAGGTTTATCAACAAAAAATAACTATGTTGGATGGATACGTTAATGTAATACCAATAAATATGGGAACGATTTGAAAAATTAGCGTTTTTCATAACTGTTGATTAATCATGACATTATTTAGACTTTGTTTGCAATTAGTTTCTGTTTTTCATCATTTGAAGTTGGTTTACTAGTTTTTGCGTCGCCTTCAGGAGATGGGGCCACATCAATATCCCCAACGGAGGCAGCAGAACATCTAGTGAGTCTTCTGATTTCTTCTACTTGCTCTTTTTTTGTTTCAGTCTTTTTGGAACCTCTTGTGATACCATATATCAATGAACCAGAAAGTGTGAGGATTACAGAAAGAACAGATTTTACGGACGCTGGGTCTTTGTAAATAAACCATCCACCAGCAGTTTGAAGAGCTGCCTTAGCAAAGCCAATAACAGAGAACGTGGAAGGCTCAGTAAGTCCAATTACCATAAATGTAAACTTATTAAGTCCTGCTGCAAGTGCAGTAGTGAGGAAGAAGACGGACCAGCAGCTCAAGAACATAGGTGAAGATAAATTAAAGCATGGCGAAAACATGAATAGATTGACAAGCTCCTTAGAAACGAGGATATATACGACGAGAAAGATGGAGGAGAGTTCTTGATTTCTAACCAAAACTTCGGATGTATCGTTGTTTGTCTTAGGAAGAGCTCTGGCAATACAAGTATTATAAAGAGCTTGAAAGATAGATGATGAACAACCAGCAATAACTGCCATAGGGGCTAGAGTGCTAGTGTCTAAAGAGCCTACAGTAACACCAGCAATAATAAGGCAACATGATAAAATAGTACTGAGTGGCAACCTGATTCTAAGTAAAACGAACTGGAAAAGGACGTTCCAGATTAAAGTAGTGGATTTTGCAACTGAGTAAGTTGAAAGCTTTGCCACAGATAAACAAGCATTGTTCAAAACAATAGTTGAGGAGAAGCAGAAGGAAGCTGGCCAGATGTACTTATATCTGTTCCAGAGTCTGTTCAGTAATGATCCATTTTGTTGTTCATTCTGGCTATTCTTTTCGGAACTACAATTTTGAGGATCTGAGTCAATTCCAAAAATTCCCGTAATGTAAACCATAGCTCTCACAAAAACGGCTCCAATAAGTTGTTGTACTAAAGGAATAAAACCTTGACAATTTCCCACATGATCTAAAAGCCACTTATTTTCATAAACACATCCAATTGAACACACAACATAGACTGCAATGGCAATACTGGCACTAGCCAGCCTTGGGAGGCCCATAAAAGAGATTTCTGATATTTCCGACTCTTTGCTCATTTCTAAGCTTCAATGTAACGATAAAACAGGCTGGGAATTCTGATAATAATATAATATTTTTCAATAGCGGCTTAAATTTCCGTTCCCTCGACAAATTTTTTGTAAAACTATTGTAAATTCCACCAAAAATTAAAGTATCTTCGCTTAACGGCGCTCTTTAAATTTTTGGATATTCCACATGGAAACTACATAAAGATCTTTTAGCGGGCAAAGGTACCGAATGGCGCTATGGCGGGCACACACCAGATTGGAATATGTATTAATCTTATAAGCTTATTAAAAGTTCAAAAGAAAGTGGGGTCCAAATTTTATAAGGCAATCCTATTATTTATGAAAATGTATTTCACATAGGTTTGGAGAACAAACTAAGAATTAGTTTAAAGAGCTCAAATTAAGCTTAGTAATTCCACCAATGAAATATTGATCGTACTCATCTTGACTTAAAAATAGAAATTAGTAAAAAAGCAGGAGGGTAGTAGATAATGAAATTTTAGAAAGTGTAGAATTCAAGAAACTATAATTAGTTTTTGTTTTCATTGTTTCCTGTTGGAAGACCTTCTTCGATATCATCTTTGAGAGGAATGGCTTCTAAGTTTTTAGAAGTGAATGGGGTGGTGGTCTCGTTCTTAGTCTTGCTTCCACTTCTTTTAAGGATATCATCCTGGGCATTTTCGAAGACATCAGAAGCAGTACCAACAGATTGTCTTGCAACTTCCTTGTATTTCTCTTCAACAACCTTCATCTCAGATGGTGACATAGAAGGTTTTGATCCGAAGTGATTGAATGCAGTATATGAAGCAGAACCACAGAATGTGAGACAAACTGCAATAATTGTTTGAGTTGGCAAAGTTTCCTTTAGGTAGAATATTCCACCGATGGTTTGCAAAGCTTGTTTAACCAAACCACAAACATTGAAAGTTGCTGGAGTGGTTAAACCAATAACAACATAAGTGCTTTGGTTGACACCAATAGCAAGGAGAGCAGATGTAGTAATAAGACCCCAGAGATAAACCATTTTGTTTAAGTTGCTGAAATCAAAACAGCCAGAGGTTGTGAAGGCTGGAACAACTTCTCCAGTTCCAAACATAGGAATGAAAAAGAAGAGAATAGACCACATTTGGACATACTTAAGAAGACCTGCAGAGTCATTACCAATCTTAGGAAGAACCCACTTGAGAGTGATATTATAGCAACTCTGGGAGAATGACGAGATACAACCATAAACTAGAGAGACCAAAACAAGGGATTTTGGGTCAAATGCTCCAATAAGAACACCAGAAATAATAATTGCACAGGAAATCAATGAGGTAAGTTTAACCCTGATTCCTAGGATTAAGAACTGTAGGCATAAAGACCACAATAATGTGGTGGACTTAGCCATAGCATAAGTTGAAACCTTGCCATGAGTTAAACAAATATTGTTGAATGATATATTGAAAGAGAAAAAGAATGCAACTGGAATAGCATACATCACCTTCTTCCAGCTACATACTGTTGAGTTATTTGCTTGCCCTTCAACTCCGTCTTTTCCATTACTACTTCCAGACTTTGAGATTGCCACTCTTATCAAACCAAAAATGCTCATTATAATCATACCAATTAGTTGTTGAGCACATGAAACAAAAACAGGAAACTTGATTTCTTTTTTAAAGACATTATTGTTAAAATAAACTGATGAGATGGAGGCTGCTATAAAAGAGCAAATCGCCAATACTGTGGTCACACTATTTGGCAGGAATGAAATAAATCTTTCAGATTCCTTTCCAAATTCAGAACCAGACGAAGAATTTCCCTTTTTATTCTTTGAGTGTCCCATGTTTACTTTGTTGCTTAAATTCTTTTCTTTGTTCTCTACTAACTTTTTCCAGCTTCATTTCAGCACTCCCATGGATCTAAAAACATTTTAGATCGGGCGCCAACCAAATTGGCGCCTGCCAATTACATACATTTACTGGCTGAAAGTTGACTGGAAAGAAATAAATTCGGAATAAGTTTGCGATCTTTACTTTTATATTTAAAAAAGTCAGTGAAATTTTACAAATTTTTATGTGTACTAAAATCAATACATTATACTACTTGATAAAATTTAAATGGTGACTCACTAGATTCATTATATTTTCCTTTTTCTTCCATAAACAGTTTTTGGCTTCTTGTTCTTATTTCGTATTTTCGTTATTTTTAAGTTTATTTTTAAAAATGATATGTTCTTCTTTTGCAGCATAAGTGGAGAAAGCTTGAACTAGCCACATAATTGCAATGAATATAAAAAGGCTAGAGACAGAGATAGTACTTGCAACTCCAATACATGCTGATTTTGTCCAGCAAGAGTTGTTCTAATGAGAGAAATAATAGGAAATTAGTCATTTAGTTGTGGGTTTCTTTGGAAAACATTCATATGAGACTAATATAGCTCATTCATACTTTAACTTACTGTAATTATGCATTCACAATTGTTTGTGGCTTTATTAGATTCAACATCAGTTTCGCTTAATTCATTTTCCTTAAAATTGATTGTTTTAAAATTATGTTTTGGTTTAGTTTTAATATTATTGAACGCGGTTTTATGATTCTCTGGTAATTCTGATCTTAAATGATCAAGATTTTCTCTTATATAAGAGTCTGCGTTCTTTTTCACATGGGTATTTATATTGTCTGCCTGGCTATTTATGGAAACAGAATTCACTTGTTCTTCCCAGTATTCATAGCTGTTTAGAACCTTATTTGCAGAAATAAAAACTTTTCCTAAAAAAAGTGTTTAAATATTAATGATTTCTAGTCAATCATTTAGCCATATTAATTACTTGTAAGACTAAACAATTATTAGATCCAATGAGATTTTCCCAGATAATCCCACAGAAAAATTGACCAATAAAGCTGAAATAAACTTACCTATTAGGAACCATAGCTGAATAAGAATTAAATACAAAACTCCTTTCATTCTTATTCAAATTACATATTTTTTTGGACGGTCTTACTAGTTAAACATCCTTTTAGGCGCCAACATGCAGTGCATTTTTAGACTATATTGCCAGGGGATGAATTTTAATTTTAAGATTATAATTTAAACAGTAAGAAAACAAAATAATTAAACAAAAATTTGTAAATTAAATTAATTAAAATAAATCGTTCTACATCGTAAACATTTTGTTACACATCCACGAAACCCTCTTTCTCAATGTATATACTTGACTTGAATTCTCTCCTATAACTTGGACTTGTCTTTCACTTAAAAGAATGCCAGATGTCCATATTACGTGGTTGCATGTTCTGATCTGAAAGTTACTTATATTCTCTCGGATATTTAAGCTGGTATCATATCTCAAGTTTGTTACTGGATCAATTCCAGATTCATATTGTCTGTTTCTGGAAGTTTTGCTTCGGGAAAATGAAAGCCATTCACCAAGAGATCTTTCTCTAACCATGGCATTAATAAGAGCAATACATGCAAGCAAAGACACTGGTTGTTTACCTATTTGATTCAAAATCTTGTTCATGTAATTGAACATGACAATCACTCTGATGTGATTTTTCATACTTCCTTTAAGAATACCTACTGATAATATATCCTTAAATTCTCGTATTGTGTTCCATACCACTATTTCAGAGTTTTGATCTGGATAAATTAGTCCATACTGAGTTCTACTTACCAGAAACCTTCTGAGATTCTCAATACCATCATGTTTTTTCATCATTCTTGAACAGATTTTGGCTTTAAAACAAATCTTTATTCTAGAAGCTTTTATTGTCTTGCGATTGCTTACAATAGAAGACCAAGATTCATCGGAATGTTTGAAGGATGAAGCCTTCATTCCATTGCTCACCATACGGAGACTTTCTCTACATCGTGAAATAAATCCCACTGGATTCTTCCATTTACCACTCAATAAAATAGTAGCAACCACGATACTCTCTTTTTTGAAGAGGCTTAAATCATTTTTCAACTCATCGGATACGGATCTATAGAGGCAGTACCCTTTTACTATCCCTTCTATTGGAAAAAGTATATCATTTACCATATACTTAATAATTTCATCCAGGTCTCTCATCCTTTCTAGGTCTTCTTTATAGACATCAGATTGCTCTGTTTCAAACCGAGGTTCTTCCAGAAACTCTTGTGAGTCCTCTAAGCTTTTTTCTTTGTGGTAGCATTCTGAAATTCCCAAACATATTGCTATTAGGATAAAAACAAAGAACCCAAATTGGGAAAAAGACCCTGTCTTTTTCATGTAAAGATCCAAACAAAAATTAGGATATCTTTTTGATTTAAGGATTTATTTTTAAACTATTTTTTTTCAAAACTTCTCACATACACATTTTTCCCAAAAGGTCACCTACTGTACACACACTAATTAATGATTATGAAAATTCAAAAATAAAATGTTTCTACAAAATCTAAAGTACTAGACATTCATTTGGCCAGCAATCTACCCGATTCAAAACAAATGAGCTGATTTCTAATATGGTATTATTCTTTTAGTCCCTTTCAAACTCTTTCTTTTCTATTTATTAATTTTATATATCAATAATCATATTTGACATGTTGTTTGGGCGGGCGATTTTTTGGGCGGGCTCTATGGGATAGTTATAGAGCCTCTTTATATACTTTGTTAAAGGACAGGATTGAAAGAAAAAGTAGAATAAAAATAGAAATTATAGGCGGAAAAATTAAGATTCGAAAAAATATAGAATTCTCGTAGAGCGTTTAATAGGTAAAGTAGAAAACGTAAATAAGCGATAGTTTTATATATTGTAAAAACAGCTTTAAGGAAAGTTAAGGCTGATATGCAAAGTTAAGTGTAAAGAGAAAGTCCATAGGTTAAATTAAATAGAAAAATGGAGTCTCCAAACGATAGTTTCAAGTATTCAAGTAAGGCTTTTGCCACTATGACTGCAGGTTGTATTGGGTCTGGAGTGGTGTTTCTGACTTATGGTATGAAAATGGCAGGTTTGGCAGTCGGAATTTCAACCTTGATCATCTGTGCCTTGGTTTCTGTAGTAACCCATTCAATTTATGTTGTTGGATCATTACAACTTGGAGCAGTAGATTTATCTACTCTATTGATGAGAGTTTCTGCATACAAAAGTATTCGAAGTTTTTTGGTTAGAAGAGATGCAAAGAAGGAGAGCTTAGAGGATGTGGAAAGGCTCCAGAAGGGCCAGAAGATGATTTTAACAGCCAGCGAAGTTGAGGAAATGAAGAGTAATATGAAGTTTCATTTTAAGTCAATTTCCATTATTTGTTTTCTTTCTATGGCTTATGCCGTTCCAGTATACTTCATTCTATTGCGTTCATTTACCCAAGATCTCGTTACCCATGCAATATTTTCATTGCCTCAATTTAAGTTTTTAGAGTATTTAAAGGACGAATACATCTTATCTGCCATATACTTCTTAGTGGTTTTGCCTTTTGCAACGAAGTCAAAGGTTTCAGAATTGGACTTTCTTGGTTGGTTCTCGGTAGTCTCATTCTTTACTTTGGCGAGTGTTATTGTAATTAGATCTGTAATTTTACCTTACTCAGGACCTATGCCTCCAGTTACAGGGGAAGTCCATATTTGGCCAGTGCATGGACCTCTCTCAGCTTTTAAGATGTTCACATTCGCAACTTATGCATTTTTGTGCCATTGTATGGTTGTACCAGCAGTCTTAAATGTTAGTAATTGCACTTCCAAAAGGTGTATTAAGGTTATTTCAGCCTCATTTACATTTTTACTGGTTTTCTCTTTGGCTCTAACAATTTCTGCTTATATGACTTTTGGAGAAGCTACAAAAGACAACATTACATTGAACTTTTCACCATGTGACACTTTCATGGGATTCTCACGAATACTCAGTTGTATTTCATTATGTGTTATTATTCCACTATTTACCGTGTCAATTTGCAACTTTATCGTAAATGATATTGGTCTTATCAATTACATGTCTGAATTAGCAGTTGAAGACGTCTTTCAAGTAATTTTTGATGAGTATGATGACAAAAAAGAATCTAGAACTCTTAAATTGACTTATGTTGCATCCAAACCCAACATTGTATTGGATGAACTAGTTAGTCTATTAGCTAAAAACAAAGCAAGAGCTATTGAATCAGATAATCAAGAAGACTTCAGTACTGAAGCAACCCTAAGGTCTACTAAGAAGAAGGAGAAGTCAAATATTTGGAGATTTGTACTTTCTACAGCTATTTTACTCATATCCATTTTCCTTTCTCATGTGGCAAAATCTTGTACTCAATATGTTGAATTGTTTTGTGGTTACATTGACGCTTTTACAGCATCAATTTACCCATTGTTTGTTTACTCTATAATATGGGGAAGAAGGAAGTCACTCTTTACAAACTTTCTCGTAGTTTTGTCTTGTTACATTTCAGCAATTGGACCAATTTTATCGTCTATAGTTACTACTTATGAACTATTTACTGGGATCCAGACTTAAGGTGGCCAGTTTGATTTTAGAGAAACAATATATTTATATTAGGCAATAGTTTTTGCCATGATAAATCGTCTTGTCTTGTCTTGTCTTATATAGCTATTCTGTACTATACATGAGAATCCTATTCAATTTATTTGTGTTTCAAGGGGCATACATCATCTTGTGAATCTTGACCTGAGTCTGGAGTGAGCTGGTCATACTTTTGGAGTAACTCTTCGTAGTTAGGGACGCCAAGAAGCTCAGCTATCTTTGGAATGAGTTCAGTTGGCTCGGTTCTTGTACCTCTAAATGCAACAACTTTTCCATTTTGATCGATCAGAAACCTTGAGAAGTTCCATTTGATTGGTGACAAAGTGTTACTTTTCTCATTATATAGCTCAGGAGTTTCTCTTTTAAGCTTTTGCACAAATTCCAGAGAATCTGGGCCATTTACCTTACAAATCTCCATTAGGGGGAATTTGACATTTTGAGAATCTGCAAATTTCCGAATTTCCTGGGGGCTCGCAAACTCCTGGCCCATAAACTCTCTGGTAGGAAGACCAATAATTTCCAGCCCAAGGGGAGCAAATACCGAGTAGATTCTCACCATTTGCTTATAGTAAGACTTTGTATAACCACATTTGGATGCAACATTTGTTACCATTACAACTTTCCCTTTCAAGTTTTCCATTGGAAAGGGATTCCCCTCGAGGGTTCTGAGTGTATATGAATACACCGACTTACTTGAAAGGTCATTGGTTATCTTGGTGGATGCCAAAAAATTCCCCATTCTTATCTTTTTGGTTCGTTTTACTAAAAAATTATTTTTCTAATCACTTTACATAAAATATAATTATTTCAAAAAAAGGCGGGAAAGTAAATATCGGTATACATTTTTTTCATTAATTTTGCGAGTTAAAGTTGGTTTAATAATTTTGTTTTTTTTGTTTACAAGCGAGTAAAGTTGGGGCAAATAGAAGCTTTAGATACCCTGCCAAACAAGTCCTTCTAGTGTTTAATTTGTCAGTTCTTTTTGATAAAAACTACCTTTTACAAGAAATAATTAGGCAGGTAGGTAGGGGTGGTGCTTTTACATAATATTGCAGTAGGATTTCCCTTAGTAGAGAAGAAAGTATGCAGGAGGACCACTCTTTGGAGGAACTCAGGTCAGGTAAGTTGGCTGCAAGATGTTATTTTAACTTTTTTTTTTTAATGGTATTCTAACTGTATTTATGCGAACAACTTATTTTTCTGATTAAATATTATAGCTGTTAAATCTGAACTAGAAAAGAAGGGAATTTTGAGTGAAATTAGGGCTAGGTTGATGGCAGAAATTTTGTATTCTTTGACAGAGGAGGTAAGGAAAAATGTATCAAAGAAGCTTGGAGAATTCATACTATTTAAATATTACTTTCAGAATGACGAGAACAAGGATAATTTGAACAATATTTCAGACGAGAATCTGATCTTAAATTCATTAATTTATGACTATTTGGTATATAATGGCTATCAGAGTACAGGGAAAGTATTATTAAAGGAGTCAAAGATGGACTCTGAATCAAAGGAAGGGAAAAGTGAATACACCAATGAGAAACAGATTTTAAGCACTGAGGAGCTGAAAAGTATCCTAAGGGTTGAAGATAATAGTGACCTTCCGATTTTATACTCTTTGATAAAGTGATAGATAGGTACAGTATGTAACTACTGTAATAGGTTAATTAGAGTTCTTTATTATCTGGAGGTAAAGGCTTTATTCCGAGTGAAATGTCTACATCATCTTTGCACAATATGTCTTGTGGTCTATTAAGCTTTAGCTTCTCACTAGCTACAGCTCTGTAAAGATAATCCCCTAGGATAGGGGTAATGGGAGAGACATATTTCTTGAATGCTTGGACCATTTCATTAGATTGTCCACAACTAGTTAAGTCCATGATTTGATTTTCGTTTCCACCTGTGTTTTGTGCAGAAACGGATTCCATTTGTTCATTTGACTTCTTATTATTAAGAAATAGAGTAATTCCAAAAACTAAATTGACAAAATTAGTAAGTAGTTTAATAAAAGGATGAGTTCCTATTATTCTCAGTTTCCCACTGTTGATATCCTCAATATATGATTTTAATAGAGGAATAAAGTGGGAGGGTTTAAGCTCCAACTCTAGCTCATAAGTTTCACATTGCCTATATCCTCTACGGCTTTCAATCTGTACTACATGAGTTGAATCTAAGACAAAGTTTGAAACCTCAATTGTTTCTCTTTCTCTTCTTCTTTCCAAAACACATGAATTTTCAATTGGACCAGTAACACCGTTAGCAATTTCTACAGGATTCTCCTTGTGTTCGAGATTGATTGCAATTCTAAAGTCTCTAAGTAATGTCCCATTCTCAATGTTATACTTAGTTTCTAAGTCCCCAGATTGGCCAGGAGAACAAAAGTCAAAAACAGCAATCTTTTCTTTCCAAATAGCTTCCACTGGCTTATCTTTCTGGTTTTTTGGAGATATATAGCTCAGTCTGATCAGAGACCTATCTTCTCCTTCGGAATTGTTTGGATTATGAATATAGTAGTCACTAGTATTCCTATTTTTGATTAGATATGGGACTTTAGATTCGTCAAAATCTTTTCTTAATTCTTCCAAGACACTTGTCATTTGCCATTTCTCTACTCCCGGCGAAAATCGGTAAGAAAACTCCTTTTCACTTGGAGGTAGTAGAGACATCCCCTCTACAGGTAGCATGACCTTTTCTTTGGTGGTCTCATTAATTAAAGTTCCTATGCGCCCTTCAACCTAGGAATGAAAAAAAAATGTATAATTAAATAAAAGGAAAAATAAATAAAATCTCTAGAAATCTGAAACTCAAGAAACTTACCTCTAGATCAACCTTTCCATCCATTTTCAAAAGCTCAGGTGAAGCCTCAACCAGATCAACCAGAGACTGCGCAATAAATTCAATCTCCTGACTACATCCTGTTGAAAACGAGCCATCCTATTACAAATATTAGAGTTATTTCAACAATTAAACTAAAAATATCATAATACGACTTACAATTAACTCGTACTCATCAAGATTAGTTTTGCTCATCTTTTTGTTACATCTTAAATTAATAATATGGCATTTTTTGGGCAAAAAGTGGCGCCAAAATGGGCAAAAATTACCAATATATGAAATAATATGAACATGCAAAATTAAAAATATAAGATTTTGAGTATAATGGGGAAAATGCACCAAAGTGAATACAAGAGGAGAAATCAATGAATTTATAGGGGTTTTGTAATATATGAGGCTGATTAATGAATTAGAGAGTTGTTTAATAGGTACGTTTAACTCAGTAGAGGCCGAGTTAATTCTAAACAAATAATTAATACATTAAATTTAGTGTTATTAAGTTTAATAGTAATTTCTGGGGGTTTTGGAAGAGAAGTTAGCAGTATAAGAGATGGTGACCATGCAAACTGTCCCGAAGGGTGGATTTCAAATAATGAGAGGACAAGATGCTTCAAGTTAGTCAATTTTGACAGACCCAGGACATTTTCTCATGGCTTTAAGGCATGTAATGATTTGGGTGGGACTGAAGTTGTGACAAGAAGAAGAAATGGATCCAAAGAAATGAATGAATACCCAGTAACATTAGCTTCAGTATATAAGTTATCAGATGAAGAGGCAATTAGAAGAACGTTAATGGAGCAAGGGGATGTTCAAAAGACTGCGAATGGGTGTTTTGTTGGGCTCAGAAAATATGCATTTTTCAGGTATCCACCAGGGTGGTACTGGATAGATAGTGGGAGTCCTGTATCTGCTCGCGATTCTGAAATCAATTGGACATCAAGTTATAATGCAAGTTGGTTATTAAGATTCAAATTTCCCTTTGAGAAATGCGGATTTTTTGATATTGGAGGGCTTGGAAGAAGGCCGTGTTGGCTCATTGATTCTGAGCTTTCTTGTGCAATATGTGGTACAGTAGCTTATGATTCCGGCGGATTAAACCCTAACAAATATTCTGAGCTTATTAAGCAGACTGATGAGATAATAAGTAGA
Organism: Cryptosporidium ubiquitum; assembly: GCF_001865345.1. Classification (NCBI taxonomy): domain Eukaryota; phylum Apicomplexa; class Conoidasida; order Eucoccidiorida; family Cryptosporidiidae; genus Cryptosporidium; species Cryptosporidium ubiquitum. The sequence continues at coordinate 99,047 of NW_021639821.1, read as the reverse complement.
GAACCAAAACTTGATTTACCAGGATACAATAATTTAAACTGCACAGATGTTTGGGAGAATGATTTATCTTTTGGCCTTTGCCAAAATGTCTCAAATATCTTGGACTCAGCTTGGAGCTCATACCGTAATTCATTAAACTCCCCCAGTATCAATTTTGATTGGAAAGACGAACCGAATTTCGAAGGGGACCTAGCTCGCCACAGTTCTTATTTGGATCTTCCAAAGTACAAACAGAAAAAAACATTCTATTGGGATCAAGATCCAGATTTGGTTCCTGCTTTATCTGATGAAATGAAGCTTATTGGTTTAAGTGCACAACCAACATATCACCCTTTGGATAGAAGTTCTTCTGTGGGGTTTGAGCCAGCTGATTCTGAATCTGAGGTTGGGAATAAAGAGGGTGATGATTTCACAAAGGAAATGATCTACAAACAGAGTTCTGATTCTATTGAGGGTATATTGGTACCTGTCACGAATTCCATTTCGTCAGACTATGCTTTAGTTGAAAGAAGTTCTGGGAGTGAGGAAGTTCACCCAAGTGGTGTTTCAGCCACTTTCCCTATGGGGATTATCATGCCAACCACCGCAACTTCCTACACTAATACCTTCACCAAGAATACCACTACCAACATTCCTACTTCTACCGCTGCAACTACCAATACCACCACCACTAATACCTCTACCACTACTACTACTACTACTACCTCTACTACTACCACTACCACTACTACTACTACTACTACTACTACTACTACTACTACTACTAATACTACTACTACTACTACTACCTCTACCACTACTACTACTACTACTACTAGTACTACTACTAGTACCGTTACTTCCACTAGTAGAGTTATTACTACTACCCTTAAATCCGGGTTCTACTCGACTAACAAGTTACTGTATACCCCAAAGATGGAGAATGTAAGAACTAGTGCATATGTGAAGAGAAACTCAAATGTATCAACAAACAATAGTACAGTTACGAAGGACTCCGGGATGTTATACATGAATTCTGACAAGGAGGGAGAAAATTCATTATTGGGATTTGGAGCAGGGGAGTATGTAAGTTCTAAAAAGGATGAATTGGGAGAAGACCCAGACTTGAGTTATTTGAGCGGAGCAGGTCGGGTAAAGTTAGAAAAGTCAGTAGAAAGTCGTGTTGATGTGATAGAACGAGCAGTAAATAAAAAGTTAATCGTTGGAGTAGTAATTGGAATTTTGTTGATTTTGCTTTTATTGGCGTTTTGTTGCGTCTTCTTTTTGAGAAGAAGGTCGGATGAATCCGAGTCTCCTCGACATATAGACAATTCAAACAAAGAGTTAAATGAAAACAAGACAAAAAGTTTACAACTTGCTTCAATAAAGCCAATTTTGGGGAGAAAAGGATCTAAAATTGTACATATGAACCAAAAAAGCATCAGTTATGACTCGAATGTGGCTCCACCAGAGAAAAAAAGTATAGTATCTGTAGAGGATACAGCATTCTCTCCCGAGTACATGAATTCAGGAGAATGCGTAGATGGAGTTAAGACTGTACCATATTATGTAGCTCAATCACAAGCAAACACTCTTCAGCTACACTCTGGAAAAAAAATCAATTTTGGATATGATACAAGAGCTCAGTCTCAAAAACAAGTTTCAATAAAGAGCCCTAAATACCATGACTTTTTTTATTCAGAACCAACTAGGTAGATCTATCAAATCCAAGTACTCATAAAGAAAGTCCAAAGAGATAAAAAAAGGAAGAATAACAAAAACAAAAAGAAAAATCTTTGAAAACTTTAAGGTGATTTCTATTTATTTCCGAGAATTTCTCAAAATATTGAATACTACTAGCCAAGACATTTATGTGGGTAAAATTGCATGCACACCTAATATTTGACCCCACAAACAGATTGAGTTATATTTTATTAAAAAAAAATTGAGAAAAAAACAAATTGGTTTATTTTCTCAACAGTTTGTTGTTTCCCATAGAGTTAACTTTCAAAATGGAAAGACTTTTAAATTGTTAGTGGGAGATTTTTGTGCTGAAAAAGCGTAGATAAGATGGATTAAGTGTAGCATATAATAAGCGTACTATATGTTATACAGATAAATATAATTAATTCAGACACAAATGTAGTAAAAAGTAGAAAAGGTAGATGTAAGACATTAATAGAAACAAAATTGGGTTGAGAAAGGTTACGTAGAAAAAGCTCTAGGAACAATATAAACTCCTAAATTCTTTATTCAAGAGTCTCCAAATCTTTTGGTTACTTGTTTTAGTTATTTTTGTAGTTTTTAACACTTATCACCCCACATGCAGCAAAATAATTTTTGCATGTCTGGAAACGGCGGGAAAGCAGAAAAAAAAAATTGGAAAAAACATAAAAAAATAAGGATAAAAGAAAAAATTAGGTGTTTTGAGTTTTACTTCAGAACAGAGAAAGCAAAAAAGGCAAGTTGAAAAGTTTTGTAATGGAAATAGTCTGGAAGAAGGAGGAATGAGGCGAGCAGCGTCTCGTGTAGCAGGCTTCGTGTCTAAATGGGCTACTACATTTATAGGAAAGTATTTAGAGAATGTTTCAGAGGATAGTTTTGAACTTGGGTTAAATTCAGGAAAACTACAGCTTAGAAATGTGAAGATAAAAGAAGGTTTTTTGCAGCAATTGAAGCTTCCAATAAGAGTAAAGTATGGCTGCATTGAAACTATTAACATATCAATTCCATATAGCAACATATTGAGACCTGGCAGCAGTTCTCCGTTAGTTGTGGAGATAGATGATGTAAATTTGTCTGCAAGTTTTATGGATTATAGTGAATTTGATTCAGAGAAGATTGAAAATTTGGTTATTTCAGAGAGACTTAGGTTTATCGAACATTGGAATATTCAATTTATGGCGGAGCTAGCAGAAGATGAGTACTTTAGTGTCAAAGGGAGTAGTAGCAAGGGGGGAAGCAAGGCTTTTTTGAGTAGGATAATATCTGTTCTGATTCAGGATGTTAGATTAAAATTTCGAAGGATTCATATCAGACTTTGCGATTCAACTAACAAAGAATTGAATTGTGGATTGGTATTGGATTCGCTAGAAGTCAGATCAATCCCAAATTTGAGCCAGGTTTTGGTGGACCAAGACTTGGTGGTTTCCAAATCAGTTGGTTCTAATACAAGCAACAAAAATAATAATATTAGTAGTAACAGCACTGGAGGAAGGGAAGTAACTAGTGAACTAGGTCCAGACCAGATTCATGGTTATGAAGAACATTTGGAGCTGGTAAAAGTGATTTTTGGTTTCAAAAGTGACTGCTCTGATGAGAAGTTGTTTGAGCCATTCTTTCAGAAAAAAGATTCTAGTGACTTTTCTTACAGAATATTAGATTTGGACGGTCTTTCAATTTATACAAAAAGTGGACCAGCTGAAGCTGATTTAAAAGAACCTCCGAAAGAGCTTGACCAGGTTGTTCATCCTTTCTGTTGTAAGCTTCTGCTAAGACAGAGAAGAGACTTGTTTAACACATCAAAGATGCCAATATACACAGTATATGGGGTTTTGGAAGAGATTTATGTTACAGTTTCTGAACAGATAATCACATACTGTGGAGGAATATTGAACCAGATTCAGGCATTTAATAAGCAGATTGATTTGGGAAAGGTTAGACTCGAGAGAAGATTTCTTTACAGACCAAGTGTTCCTGTTCTTGGGAATTCAAAGCTTTGGTGGAGATATGCTATAGGATGTGTTATAAGAGACAGAAAAACAGACATTTCAATCATCTCAGGTCCTCGTCGGCTTTCTAGGCCAAATTATAACCCTTCAATTTACATGAGTTTACAGGAAGAATTCACTGAAGCTAAGATATCAATGTATTGTAAGGATTATACTTTAAAGTTCCACAAATATTTTGAGGAGAAGATGACTTTCGACTCAATTGGACCGTATTTTGATGGAGGGCTCTTTAATGACCTTCTTTTGGATTTTTCAAGACAATTTTCCGAATACTACATACTCAGGGTTCCTTTCTCCAGATTTGTGTCTTTGCATACATCTTTGGTACATCAGTGGGTTGGGAAGAGATTGGAAATTCATTCTTTCAGGAGAATGAGTCAGAATGACTCTCAAAACACTGGGGGAGGGTCTGGAGGTTGGATTCAATGGCTTTTTAAGTTCCACAAAATTTCTTCAGTTCCTTTAAATAGTGGAGATGATGTTTTCTTTGATGCTCAGGAAATTGAAGAGGAGGGAAATTCAGACAAAGTCACTGGTAGTGTGGTTGAGGAATCTGAATACATAGGAGATGGCAATTACAATGCCTCTGTAGAGTTAGATGGCACTTTTATGGAAAGCCAGACAAGGGAGGATCTCCAGTTTTTCGATTGTGTTTCAGACCAATCTCTTGAAAATGTTTTTGAGAATAATTCTGAAAGCAAACAGGATTTGGGGTCATTTGATAGGTCTCAAGGTGAGAATCACTTTTTTGGAGATATCTCTCCGGCAATGAAACATTTTGGGTTTATCAGTTCGGAAACTCCGTTTATGGCATTCCGAGTGTTGCTCAGAGAAACAAAACTAGAGGTAATACTCAAAGATGAGGTGCCAAAGGAGACTGGAGTAGATCAAGAGGAATACCAGGATGGTTTAAGGATGGCTAGAAAGAATGCATTGATGGGAAGTCTGAGGAACTTTGGTCTAGAGTTTATCCAGTCGGACTCGAGAATTTCCCTATTATCTATTTTGCAGGAGTTTACTTTGGATTACTCAAGCCCAGAAGGGGAAAGGTATCATATAATATACGAGGATGAGTCACTGGTAGAAGATGACAAGATGTGGTTCACGTTTTATTATTTAAACAAAAAAAACTCAATTTGCAATGTACAGGGGTCTTCCAGAAGAAGGAGTTCTCTTAGTGTAAGCTCTGATTTCTCCATAGACCGTAGTATCTCAAAAAGACTGGACGCTTCTTTCCCAGAAAGTAACAAAACTACTATTAAGATTAATGTAGAAAAGTGTTATGTCATCTTCTATTCCAATGTAGTCTCAGCTTTGGTTAGCGTGATTAACAAATACAACAAAAGCATAAACAAGGATGGGGTAGAAAGTACCAACCATAAATCCAAAACAAGAAAGGATAGTCATATTACTGGTTCTGAAAGTGGATCAACAGATATTTCAGAAAAAAGAGATTTGGATAGCCAAGGGGTTAGTTTTCTCCAGAATTTAGGTTTAATCGATGTGGACATTCAGATAGAAACTCCCATTTTGGTTTTTTGTCACAGGAGAGATCTCAAACTTGATAGTACAATCTACAACGTAATAAGCTTTGGGAAAATTTCAATCTCCAATAACGATTCAGATTTCCTGAAGGGGTATGAGCTGGAGGAAAGCTCTCAAGACCTTTCCAGTCCTTATAACAGGCTTGAAAATAATAGTTTTGACTTCCAGTCATTTGCTAATAAAGGAGTTGGTGGTATTCAAGTATCTCCATATTATAGATATGTGCTTTCTGAAAAGTCCACTTACTGGTTTAAGTGCGTCCAGAGTCTGTGCTATTATGCTAAGATTGAGGAGATCTATTTATCTATATACAGTGATTCCCAATTTGGTACAAAAAAGATGGAACATGATGATCAAAAGATTAGAGACAGGATTCAAGATACCAGTAACGGAGAAAAACGAGACTCCAGTAAGAACGAAAAGAGGATCCCAAAGCTTCCTAAGGGAGTAGGTATGGTGAATTCCTATAGATTGTTTAGCATTGATTATATTGATATTAAACTGAACCTCCTTTCATACAAAAAGTATAATATGCTTGATGAGACATGGATGAAGTACATTAAACTATTCAGTGTGTTAACCCAACTAGACACTTTTTCAGAGGATTTGTTTGAGGAGAAGTCATTTATGAACTTGGTTTTGTCCACAAACTCGGTTTGCTTGGATTCCAAATCAATTGGAGGAGGTCCCACGGGAGAGATTCAGCTTGGGGATGTACTAAAGAACATCTATTCATCTATTCAGATTAATTCAATTATCTCCAACTTTGACCCTCAAGTTTACCAGAGTATATATTTGAACATGACTCAGTGGATGGATGACTCCTGTTTGAGTGAGCATTTCAGTTTAGGTAAGAAACTAACAAGGGAAAAAGAATTCAAGATGTTTAAGCTTGGTCTTAATATCCAGTTGTTTTGGTTTTTAAGGCTTAACAGCCTTAACTTTGACTTTGTATCGGATGACAACTCTTGGATGAACGTGGGGATGAAAGATATTCAACTTTTAAACTTCATCCATGACCACTACAGGCAGGTTAACTTTTCCATTTCCCAGCTATCCATGGACTACTTGTCCAAAATTAAGTACAGAGAAGATGATGAGGAAAGAGGAGAAAGAGAAGCAATTCAACAATCTTGTGAATTTGTGGATGAGCCTCAGGAATGCCACAAGATCAAGAAGATCCCTCTATTCAGTCTCGGCAAATCTTTTAACTTTGTCCGTTTTCAAACATCTCAGTACCACTTCATAGAGGAGGAGCTTTCACTGGAGCAAACTTTCGATAAAAAGGACAAAAAATTAAATGGATCTGGATCAAATTATTCTAAAAGCAACCAGGTACGAGTGAAAACAGAAATAGGATCTATTATGATTTATTTGAGACCTTTAATTCTTCAGGAGTTGCTTTGCTTGTTTAAACGGACTACCTCGCCATATATAGGTACCGGAATAGAGACAAGGTCCAAAAAGGACCAAGATCTAGCTTCGGAAATTGAAGTAAAAACTTCTGAAACATGGACAAGGTACTCAGTTGTTGCTAAAGTTTCTAGTTTTGAACTGGTTGCATTTCAAAGAGACACAGAATTCTTCAAACTGGTTTTTGAAAATACGGTATCTGTCTGTGATCATGAGACAAGAAGGGAAATCACGATTAAATTAATTAGGATGATGGCTTACAATACAGTTCGTGGAAGAGATATATGTTTTTTTAGGATGGAAAAATCATTAGACTCAGCTATTATGAAGATGAAGATTATTTCTCATCATAGAGCTCAGGATATTGAAGATTTTATTCATGGAAGACTCTCTAGAATGATTTCAAGCTCGGAGATGCTTCTAGAAGCTCGCAATGTCACTTTGGTCCTGTTTCTAGACGCTATTTTGCACAATATCTACTATTTCTCAAATTTGGTTGACAATATTCAGAGTTTTGTATGCTATTTGGAAGATACTGATAGAAATTCAAGTATAAGATCATTGCAATCTATTACTACTGAAGGAAAAGGAAGTAATTCAGGTATATATGTACCTCTCAGAAGTATGAACTTCAGAAATAGTAGGCTAATCATTCCATCTGGATCAGTTGACGATGCAGATCCAGATAACATGCCCTCAGTTGAAATGCTCATTGAGCTCTTCAACTTCAATAATAAATGTTTGATTGGACAGGTATCTGACTCTTCAATGACCCACCTATACATTTTCAGCATGTTTAACGTCAGGATGAAACAGATTTTGGGGTTCAAACTTGAAAAGAATGGTCTTACTGAGCAGCAATACGGCGAGGTGAAAAATAGGATAACCCATTTTGGTGTTATTCCTGATCTGAACTTTCATTTGAGGAGATATACAAGTAGGGATGAATTAATTAGCTCGTTTGACATGAATTGTTTCGTGGAGTCCAGCTATAACGATCTAGAGATACATCTTTACCCTGAGATTCTTAACCTTCTAATTAAAGCATTCTCTGGAAACTTACTGAAGTATGATTCTTTTGTGAAACAAATGAACATACTTGCAGCTGGAACTATTTCAGATCAAGATTTTATGTTATCCTTAAACGAAAAGAATAAGAATTATAAGCTTAAAAGTACCAGAAAACGGTACCTTCCTCAGTTAATTCAACACAGGTATATAGGAACAAGAGCAGCTTTAAGATTTCAAGAGGGAATCCAAGGAGGAAGTTCAAGCCTTCCAGTCGAGAAATTTGATTATCAAAAAATTCATCCAAGTAACTCAATTTCCATCAGTTTTCCTTTAATTAAGCTCAATCTAATTAGGAACTGGGATTCGAACCACTGCTCAGCTGACTCTAATATTAGAATCCTCCACGGAGAAGAAGAAGAGGATTCTGCTCATGTGGTTTCTATTGTGAGGATGAAAGGAACCAACTTGTTTATGAGCAAATTCCCTCAAAACCAAAGCTTCATTTTCAACCTTATAATTGGTTCTGTGAACTTTGTTGATGAAAAGAATCCGTCTTTCTTGCTTTCAGTTCCAGATTCTTTTCATTACTTTAACAATTTAGATTTCGGTACCGGGTATGATGCTCAAAAACAAAATCGGGACCAGGGAAATGGAGGAGAATATGAAGAATCTGAAGCTATTTTTGAGGATCACCATTATTTTACTGTTTACACAAAGGAGGCATACTTTGAAAAGTTCTTAGGAAAGTATTTTAACACTCTCAAGCTGACAGTGGAGAAAGACATGAATTTAAAGGGAGGGGACCTGAATCTAAGACAAGACCAGGAACAGGAACTAGAACAACCCATAGAGCTTCAGTATTACAGTTTGAATGAAGATTCTAGTGATAATAAGGATAAAGAAAAAACAAATACACGCCTCTCAAACTGGAAAGTTCGTTTGGAATCACCAATCTTTAAGACTGATTATGACCTTCAGACTTTGGCTGGAATTTATAATTGGTATAATGACTACTCCCAGGTTATTTACACATCTAGATCCTGTAAAGGAGAAGATAAAAATAATAAGATTAAGGGTTTGATGGTGAATTTGGTGGAAATGAACTTAAGTTTTAAGAGATTAAATTGCATATTGATATCAAGGACAGGTATAGAAACTAAAGTAAACATGATAGGTACCTATGATCTAGGGTACCTGAGTAAAATAGAAAAGGTTCAAATTGAAGGAGAAAACAAACCAAAAAAGCTTTGCGAATCTAACTTAAACATTTCTATTTCTAACTCAAAATTAGAATATAAAATGGTGAATTTTGGGAGTTTTGTGATTTGGGATAATTTGGAATGTCAGATTATACACAACAAACTGCTTCAAAGAAATGAAATTGGGACAAAAACGACTAAAAGGAGCTTAAAATTCATCTCTCAACCAGTAACAATCCAAATTCACTATCCTCATATCCTAGAAATTTATGACATTTTGATGCTAACACAAAGGTCTCTATCAAAACATTCCCAAGTCTCGACAAATTTTGAACTGTATAAATCTCTTACTACTGGGATTTCCGGGAGTTTTGTTGGAGGCGAAGGATTTATAGAAGGAAGAGGAGGGATCTTAAGAGATCAGGAGGAGCTGAACGTGAACGTGATAATACAAACTTCCAGGTTGGTTTTGCTAAATTCTATTGAGAACATCTCAGGGATCCCCTTATTCATGGTTTCTGTGCAATCTAACAATTTGATAATTAACTGCAAAAGCTATGTACCTGATCATCCTGTCTCTATAACCAATTCTGGGGATTTCTCACTTTGGATCATGAACCCAAGACATGGGTACTTTGAACCGGTAATTGAGGGATGCAATTTTAACCTGACTTTGGATAATTTGATCCAGATTGACGGATTTTCCCCAAGAAATAAGTCATCTTCTTCAAACAAAGTCACCAAGAAGCTTAATTTCAATCTACCTTCAGCCCTAAGCCTTAACATTTCTCCATGGACTATTAGGACAGTCTTGAGACATTATGGAGCTTGGAGTAACGGTGAATATCTTCTTTCCAGTTCAGTTAAGCCATTTAGGCCTATTTTGGTCATCAATAAATCAGGTTACGATATTCAAATATTAGGATACCCAAATTTCGAAAGCTTCAAGAATTCTAGAAATAAATTAAATGGATCTGGATTTACTTGTAATATTGTCAAAAACGGTACCGACGTAGTTTTGGATCAAATTAACTACTGTTTCCAGCCAAGTAATATTCAAATCTTCCAGATCAATGTTGGGAGATCGATACAGGAGAAAGAAGAATGTAAAGAAGGAGCTGTTGTTAACTTTGAGAAGCTATTTTCAACAGAAAAGGTTATTAACTTGGATAATACTGGTAGGTTTGCCGTATTCATCAAAAATCTTAAAGAACAGAGTGCAGACCAAAATCATCACTTAAAAGAGGGAACTGATAACGTGAATATCTCCGAATCTCCTCTTTTTGAAAGCCCTTATTTATTTTATGAAGTAGAACACAAAGACATCAAGAACCAATTGGGAGTTGAAAAAATTTTGAGGATCTTGAGCCCATTAGAACTAAGTAATGAGCTTTCTTTAGATCTACAGGTATTTTTAACAAGTGGAATCTTCTCTAGTAGAGTTCTTCCTAATTCAAGAATCCCAATTCCTTTTAATCTTGAAACAAATAATCACTTATGTTATAATAAGGTAACAAAAGACTTTAAAGAAGAAACTGGAAATACAGCTAAGTATAATGAATACTATAAGCTTAAAATTAATGATATCCTTAGGAATATAATCAAGGAAAATGAGAGTCTAAACAAATACAAAATTACAGAAAAGAATGAAAAGAAGCAGATTTACTTTGTTCAAAAAGGAGAATGTGCTGGAGTTGGATTCTATATTACAATTGAGGGAATAATATCAATTTTTGGTCAAGGCAGGTATCAATTCTACAAATACATCTTAAAGTTTAAACCTTTCCTGACTCTAATTTCAACTTTACCTTTGGATTTGGAGTATAGATTTTCTGCTTTTGATACTAGAAGAGGGGATAAATACAATACCCAAATAGATCTTAATAATGGTAATATAGATAATGAAGGTATTTCAAACAATTCTGGTATTTTGGAGTACTTGAAACCAAAATCTTTGTATTTACCTTGTTCCTTATTTGATAATAATCCTCAGGTGAAACTGGAAATTGGAGTTCAATCACGAAAAGATCCCAAATATGAAAATGTTGAGGCAAATGAAAACTTTACAGTAATTTGGTCATGTTTAATTGACTTGGAAAATGATATTAAACTAGGGTTTTGGAAGACTCAAAATTCAGTTGTTGACTTAAATTTAGGAGATCATAAACAGGGTACCTTGCAGATACTTGGAGAAATTGTTCCTGGTAAAAGTAACGTTTCCATGTTTTCTTTATATAACTTGGAAAAGAATCCAAAAGGAGGATATCCATTAACTTGGGTAATCCACTCCAAATATTGGTTTAACAGTGTTGGATCGGAATTGAATCTTTCACATATATTACTTTCAGATTTTGCTCCTCCAGACCCAGTAAGTAACTTTATGAGGACTAGTAATGCCTGGCTTAAGTCAGAACAAAACTTATTTAATCAATATGGAGATTTGATTAGACATTCAGTCATTCCTTTAGTTAAAAGAGAAGGTTCAATTCACATTGAAGGAGCTTTCGACAAGGTTAAATCCAGGAGGCTTGTTTTTATGGTCTTAATAAATGGAAAACAGCATAGATTTGACTTTACAAAACCTCAATCAAATACTGAAAAAGGAGTAATATGTAATTTGGATATTCTTCAAGATAAATACGGAAAAGTTGGATACAACTTTTTATATAGAGACGTTTCCTTGGAAATTCAACTTCATGGAAATATTGCAAGAGTTCTAATTGGCCACTTACTCTTATTCCCCCAAAGGATGGTTGTGAATAAATCCAAAATTACACTTGAGATGCAGAGCCACTCAAGCTTTTCTTTAAAACCTGGTTCTTCAATTCCATTTATTCCATATTTTCCAGAAATGTCCAGATTAAGTTACAAAAGTCTCTCAGATATAAGACAAAATGGACTTAATTTTCGAAATAACCAGTCAATATCACGAATGATTTCTATTAAAAATGGTTCAGTGAAATACCCAAACTTTGTTTTGAACAAAAACAGATCTTGGAAGATTCTTTTAAAACTACCAGATAATCAGGCTATGACTGAAAATGGTGGTTACAAATATATGGATAATATTCAGGGATTATCTTACTTACTTGTTAGATCAATCTTTGATGATAAGCTTGGATTTGAGATGGTATTAATGACAAGCAGAAATACTTATAACCAAGAATTGTATACACATAATATATCTTCAGTATTTATATACAATTGCTCGAATAGAGATTTACATATTAGCCAAAGAAATGATGATGGCAAAAATAATATTCTTTTATCAGGAGGTGCGATAAAACAAGTCTTCCATTCAAAATCTTTGTCAGAATTTATTTGGGAAGACTACTTTAAACCCAGAGACCTTTTGATTCATAATGACCATATTAGTAATAATTATACCAATTTGAGTGGTAACATAAACAAAAAAGCCAAGTATATTAGTATTGGTAATTATAGCAACAAAAGGAGGCAGGAAAAGAACCATATATTTGAAGTTTATGATTTTGGATCAAATGAAAAGAAGGACTGGATTATTTACAAAGTTTCAAAAATATCTTCTAAAGGGAACAACTTCGTCTTGGGACTTTTTTCATATGAAAACTTCATGGACTGGCATAACAATAAAGGTTTAACCAGAAGAGCATTATCTTTACTTCAACCGTCTAGGCCTGCATCAATCTCTTCCCCAAGTTTCAGATCAGGTAATAATTATGGAAGTCCTGAAAGCGTAGTATCATCTTCCTTAACTAGATTTTCTTCTTTCAATAGAGGTTACTCGAATTCTGAGCAATACATATTTGATATATTCTGTTCTCAAGTATTGGTTTCAGTTATGTGGGAGAATCCAAGCAGAAATACTCCTCAAGAACTGTTTCTAATTGTCTTGGATAATTTAATTTGCAGGTACCAATTTTTCACCCATCTTAGTGCTCCCCAAGACTTGCAGATTTCTGTTGCGAATATACAAATTGATCTGCAATACAAAGAAACGCTTTATCCAGTGCTTTTCCAAAGGCTTCCTTCAAGCTCATCAAGGACTCTTAATACTCTGGAGGAGAAGTTTTTGGCATCAAATAAAACAGATTTTGCTTCATTTTCATTTTCTCGAAATCAAACAAACTTTCTAGATTCCAGTAGACAATATCAACCTCTGGTCTCATCATCTTCATCAAATTCAGAAAGAACGGTACTTCGAATGTTAGTAATAGCATCGAACTTTTGTTGGGATTGTGTTAAATACTCAATTTCGAAAGTAAAAGAATCAGAGAGTATTGAACAAGACCTGGATGAGGAGAATGCCAGGGAATTTGAGATATACTCAAATAAAAAAAGTTCAAGAATTTTAAGATCACAGAATCTTTCGGAAAATTTCTTTTTAGAGATTTCTGATTATTTGAAGAGCTTGAATATTTCAAATATAAAACTTCCCTCAGAGCTAATTTCTCAAGGGTTCTTCAAAAACCAACGAAATAAAAGTGGAGACTCTTTGCAATTTATTACTGTGAATAAGTTGCTAATTAGACTTCTTGGAATAAATATATGCTTTGATACCCATTTTATCTACATTCTCACAATGTTCATAGACCAAATTAAAAAGATCTCTAACTCAATGGCTGATAGTATTAATAATAAAAGATCGAAAGGCAGTATATCAGTTTATGATTATGACAAAAATGTCAATTTAAATGAAGAGGCATCTCCTGGATGTGAAAATATTGCCTTTACTGAGGGAGACGGAGGAGCCATAAATAGCAATGATGGTGGTGACGATAATAGTAATGGGTTAAATGATGACGAAAATGATGATGAAGATGATGAATACCAATTTATAGATAAGAAAGACATAATTAAACAGTTCCCTCTCAAACAGTCACTTCTGGATAGAGTCTTTGTGAAAAACTTTAAGATCTTTCCAATGGTAATCCACTTAACTTTCAACTTAAATCTTTTAAAATCGTCAATAAGCTCAGAATTATCATCTTCGCCCTCTTCTTCCTCTTGTTCTTCATCTTGTTCATCGTCTTCTTCTAGTTCCCAAAAACCAGTAAATAATAAAGAAATCTCAAGCATTAATGGAAATAATAATATACTAAGAAATGGAAATATCATTAAGAATTTGAATTTCGGAAAAGTTCTTGAAGAGTTTGCACGCACTTTTGGACTGGTATTTTCATCCCTAATTAGGTCAATCACAACAATAGAGGATGCTCCTTTATGGATGAACCAATTTGAATCTCGGGAAAGTGAAAGCTGTTCAAAGTTAATTCAAAAAATTAGAAAGCATTACGAACACGAACTATATAGCCAGTTATATGTGATTGCAACCTCTCTGGGATCTGTTGGTAATCCAGTAAACTCTTTTACAAATATTGGAGCTGGGATTGGAGACTTATTTTATGAGCCAATTTATGCTGTAACTTCTGGAAGAAATGATAATAATAATAATGGAGGAAATGTAGTAACTGGGGTAAAAAAAGGAATTGAGTCTTTTATGAATCATTCAGTTTTTGGAACCTTCCAAGCAATCTCAAAGGTAGCTGGAACTGCTAGCCAAATAGCTGGAGCTCTTACCATGGATGAAAAATATATGGAAGAAAGAAGAAGATTTGTTCATGGACAACAACCCAAAGACCTCATGGACGGAATCAGCATTGGAGCACAGGCCTTTGGAAAGTCAGTAACTGATGGACTTTCAAGCCTTGTTGGAGAAGTTTTAGATGGAGCAACAACTGGGAATCCCAACTCTCTTGCAATCGGTATTACCAAAGGACTTGTTGCTGCTGTTGTAAAACCAATCACTGGAGTACTGGACTTTACACAAAAAACAGCTCAAGGCATCCAAAAAGCCTCCACAGTTGACAGAGTTGGTAATACTAACAGAACCAGGCTTCCTCGTGTTTTCTACACAAAATCAAATATTTTGGCGCCATTTTCTAGAGAACATGCATTTTTGCATGACTTGGTAACATGCATAGGCGGGCCAGACCACATATTAAACCAAAGAATATCATCAGCCAGAGATGTGAGCAATGATATTCAACTTGGGCAGCTTTTCAGTGGAGTTTTATATATGACAATTTGTGGAGACGGATCAAAGATAGCAGTTGTTACAAACGAATCACTATTGGTCTTGCAAATGAACAATGGGATTTTAAATTCTGAGTCGGAAAGCGATAATGTAAGTATTGAACATAGCATAAAACTTCATAATATCCAGTATGTAGTAATGGGAAATCTATCCAAATCAAATTTTAAGAAAATAAATGTTTGTGGATCAGTCTTCAGCAAACAGGACTTTAATAGTGAGATATTAAACCAAAACTCAATTAAAGGCCACGGTTATGCTTTTAATATTGAGGAGATTTATCCAATGCCTTGCAATAAAAAAGAGGAAGCTGGACTTAAAGCGACTCTTTTCAATGATAAAATGATGTCAGAGATTGTAATTCAAATGCAAAGGCAGAATGAATGCATTTCTCCATCTCCACGAGCCAGAAATTCTCAGAGGAGATTACCTTCTTCCACTCTTTCATCTTCTTCAAGTTCTGATTTAAGAAAACAAGAATTTCCGGATTATTTTCAAGTAAAAGAGGCAGAAACTCCAAGTATGGTTATTATAACACGCCCATCTACTCCGCTTCCGCATTATAGGTGGATTGAATGTAGTAATCGTTCTAATTTGGAAAAGCTGAAGAATGTAATATGTTCTTTAATATGATAATAGTAACTGGTAAAAGTAATAGTAATTATAAGTTATAATTCATTAGTGATTAAAGAATTAGTAATAGATACTGCGGAACTTATATGGTCTGTTAAAATAATGATTTTTACATATTCCTGGTATTTCTTTGAAAGTCTTTCAATCTCGTTGATTTCAAACATAGAAATATTCCCGATAATATTAATAATTAAAGTTTTCTTTGTCTCCTTAAGCCTATTTCTCAAAGATTGAAGATCTGACTCTTTATAAGTAGATGACACACTTTCCATTTTCAAATCGACTTTTAGCCAATTCTTTGAAACGTTACTTTCTTCAATAAATATTGTTTGGAGTATATAAAAACTTACTTGAGCCACTAAAGATAATTCCTGTAGTTCTTGTTTTTTGTTAATGTTCTCTGGTAAAAATGCAGAAAGCTGAAAGTTTCGGAAAGACTTATACTTAAGTAGACTTCTTGCATTTCGAATACTGTTAAGCTTCTGTTCTAATCTTCCAAGATCACCAAAACTATGCAATTTTTCTGAATGGAAATGATCCAACATTTGCCTTAAATTGAAAGATGTTAACTTACAGTCTGGGCCTTCATAACTCGAACAGGAAATTGCCAGAGATATAATCTTCCTAATACACTCTAAAGAGTAAATCTGTAAGTCATTTTGATCATTTACAGAAATATTCTCAAAAGAACTGTTTGTAAACTTTTTTCTGAGATTTCTAACAAATATTGAATTAAATGATACCAAGTCCAATGGAAACATTGGAATTATAAAATAGTGAAGAATTTGAAGTAGAGCTGACAACTCTAAAGGTAGGTCGTATGTATTGTATAATAATGGATTTAGGCTTAAATCCTCTAACTTTTTTGAAATATTTGTAATAGAATCTGGCAAAAGCTTTTCTCTAATAACCAATAAGATTGAAACAAGTTTCCCAATGATTTCTTCCTCATTTTCAACTTGATCTTGGTAAATTATTGGGGATAGAGATGAAGATGAAGTCTGAGTAGACGGAGATTTCATATTTAAATCATTTGAACTCAGGGATATATGGTTCTGAATTATAACTAAGTATCTGTATATTATGGATAAAACCATGGTTTTTTTTTTGTTTGGCTTTTCTTCATAGTTGTTGCAAACCTCTGAAACATCATTCCAAAATTTTCTAGTATACTGAGACTGTTTTAGAGTTAAAAGTAAAAACATCCATGAATGATGACCAAATAATGGGAAAATATTCATTATAGAGTCGATTCTGTTAATTATATCCTTTTTAAGACACCCAGAAAAGTTCCTCTCTTTTGATGAAATCAACCCTTGAAGATCTTCTAGAGCAGAAATAAACCTATAGGATAGGATTGGATAGTTTTGAGAAATTATAAGATCCTTTTGGAGCTTCTCAGGGTCCAGCATGATTGAAAGATATACTGGATTTGTAACTTCGTGAATACAACCTTCCTCAAAATTATTGGAAGAATTTAATTCCTGTTCATTAGAAAGTTCTCCAACTTTATTATTTAATAAATAAGGAGTTTTTTCCTCTTGACAACTTAATTCTCCATCTTCCTTTCCGGGCCTATCAGAAACATTAAATTCATTTTCAACTTTATATTGGGTATTATTTAAAATAAATTCATCGAGAAATTCAGCAATTCCATCATCAAACCTTGTGAAGGTTTCGTCCTCAGATAAGTTCATGTTCAATATTGGTGAGTAAATTGGGGAAATACAATCCAGGCTTCTGTCCATTATTAGAAGAGTTACATGGTTTTTCTTTGGCTCATCTGGATGGATTTGAGTTTTTGAACCAGCCCTGATGATCTCGAGGTAACTGTCTTGCATAACTTTTGAAATGATATTTGAAGTTGGGCCTATTGACAGAAAGTTAATTAGGGAACTTTCTGATTCTAAAAAGCTGATTTCTGTTACTTGTTGAATAAATGCCATCAGCTGCAATACTTGCCTTGAATAGGCCCTTCTTAACTTAACTGGAAGGTTATCCAGCTTGAGCAGAGTCATGTCCTTTACGTTTTCTTTACTAAACAAAGTTGGCATTACATAATTATTTAAAGTTTTGTTCTTTCTTTCGGACATTACAATGTTATAAATCCGCTCTAAATCTTCCTCTAGTATGGGAATTGATACATTTTTGTCTTCAACACATGTTGCATAAACTGAAGAAGAAGAATTATCACAAATTAAACTTGCATTAGAATAAAATATTGAAATCCAATTAACTGTTTCTATAGAAATATTCAGTCCTTCAAACCCTCTCCTAATTTCATTAAGTATACTTTCAAAGTCAAACTTTTTTATTATAACATTTTTACCACCAATACACATTTCTTCCTGCAATACCCCTACATTTTTTGCATATTCTACATGTAATTCCGAAGAATATGGCAGGTATATTCTGGTCTTCAGCTCAAGATTTGCATCCATTGTGGCTTCTAATGTAGTAAATACCTCTCTCAATACCAGTATTAGTGGCTCTTGAATTATAAAGTTTATACTGTTCACCTTTTCAAAATTCCCCACTGTATACTTTGGATCCTTATTGAATTCTTTCCAATCAATACAAAAAATATCAAAATCCAGCAGTTCTGAAAGTATTTCCTGTGAAATTAAACAACCCTCAACTGGCTTTGTTAAGAATAGAAATTCAACTCCGTCATTTTTTCCGTTCCTAATCCTTTCAGCAACCGCTTCTAGACCACTGTTTTCCATTTAGTCGAGCCTTCAAAGACGCAAGAGACTTATTCCAAAAACACTCAAAAAACTCTAGTTAAGCCAAAACTTAATCTATTCTCTTGCTTTATCTTAACTTATAAACAAACTTATTCTACAAGTTATTAATTCTTTTTTTTTTCCTTCACCCAAATGATAATCAACAAATAACTGGCGCCAAACGTAATTTTTGCCACATTCAAGACCGGTATACAATTCGTACAAGAATTTGTGCAAAATTTTTTTTCGTTGCATGCATGTATAATGTTGACACGTAATACAAAAAATTAAACAAATTGAAACAAATTAGTAATCGAAAGACAAAAACAGTCAATAATGAAACGGTTTTAAACAGCTATAGGAATCATAAAGCAAAGTTATTAAGAACTAATTACAAATAAAAGGAATTTCGCAATTCTAAAATCAAATTCCCTCTTAAAAATAGTTTTCTTCTTCAAAATTTAAACCAAGTGGAAAATTAAATTTATTCTGACTAGTATCGGAGTTATATGTTGATAGTTGCTTTTTAGCATCGTCTTCAGATTCATCCGCTGATTAAAAATAATAAAAAGTTATATATTCGAAATAATAAAATTCAAAAGTTTTTCCCATTTGAAAAAAGAAAATCTGCTAGCATCTGTTGATTGTTTATTTGAGAGAATTTACATTCGTTTACCTTTTTCCCTCCTGATAAAACCCAAATTCGATCACAAGACTTTAATGATTTGTAGTTGTGAGCCACAATGAAAACTATACAATGTTTCATAAACTTGGATACGATTTCTTCTACGGAAAGGTACTGACTATCTGAAGTATTGTTCAATGATTTTTCGTTTGAAGAATTCATGGATAAGTAACTATTACTACTGTTCTGATTTTGTAAGTTTCCAGAAAGTTCTTCTGGAGGCTCATCTACCAGAATAATCTTGTACTTGAATCTGTGAATAATCAGTCTAGCAAGAGCAAGTTGTCTTAAATGTTTTTGGGTAAATTTACAGTCTTTATTGGAATTAGAACCTCGTCTTTCTGAGATATCTCCTGCAGTATTTCTTAATACTGTCTCTAATGGATTGGAACTATTTAGAGAACGGAGTGTATTCTCCAGTCCACAAGCATTTATTCCATCCCAAATAAGCTGATCATTGTGAATCTCCTCAAAAGGATCTAAAAACTTCCTGATTGTCCATCCATCAAAGCCTATCGAATTTTGAGGCAATACACCAATGTATTCGTTTTTATTTTGCCTCATTCTTTTATTGAATAACCAAGTTCCATCCAGGAATAGTAGACTAGTATTTATTGGAGTAAGACCCAATAAAGAATTTAAAAAAGTTGTTTTCCCACTCCCTGTCCTTCCAATAATACCTATACATTCCCCATATTTGATATACTCGTTCTTAAGTTCGATTCCTAAAGACTGGCCTCCATACTCAACTCTTAGCTCGTGAATATAAAGGCCCTTGAATGCATTTTGAGGAGATATATTGTTGGATTTTATGTAATCCCTGTATTTAGATTCATGAAGCTGTTCATTAAATTCCTTCTCTTTTGAACCTGTTAAATCCTTAAGTAGTACCGAAATTCTTTCAACAGCACACATGGACTTCTCAACAGTAGTGAACATATTAAAAGAATCATTAACCAGAGGAGCGTAAGACATTGCATAAACCAGGGCAAGACCCCATGATCCTGCAGTTATCTTAATTATACTGAATGATGCGAAATATGATGTGCTTATATTCAGGTAATTAAGCACAATTGGTACCAATGTGATACCTGCTGTAAATGGTAGCATTAAAAGTTGCATTCTGACACTAATCCATTGATCAGATCCTGATTTCATGAACTTAACCTTTTGGAGATCATCAATGTAATTGATATTCCTAGATAGAAATACATCTTCACATCTAAAAGCACGAATTATGGATCCTCCCATTAATGCCTGGGTATATATATTGCATACTGGTGTGTGTGCTGACAGGTTGGATCTAAAAAGCTCTCTAGCTGTATGTCTATAATACTGAAATAGCCAAAGCCATGCAAATAAACAAATTGGTGGGATCATTAACAAAAGCCATGGAAATACAAATACTATAAATCCACCTCTAATTATGATCTCCAGTACTATTGAAACAAAGCTACATATTTTGAACATTATCTTTCTGTCTATTGATATCATATCCAAACAAAATCTGTTAATTATCTGTCCAATGGTGTTTCTGTCAAAAAATTCTTGAGAAGTTGAAAGTAAACCTCTTAACATCTCGTTATGGATCTTCTTTGCAGCTCCCATACTTGCTAAGATCTGAGCTGCCTGTACAAGAAGGTGTGTTAGCATCCCAACTACAAATATTATAATTAATCCATACATATAGTTTCTATGAGATTCCAAAGTGTTTTTTGAACCTGGATTGCTGCCATAAAACTCTACATCACTCTTTAAATCTTTGCCATCTGAAGTAAATCCTGTCCACTCAACCAATAGAAAATCCTGGCTATTATCAAGGATGATACTTAACATAATTAGTGGGCAGATAATGAAAAAAAAGAGGAATATTCCCACCTTAGATAGGTACCAACCATATAAACTAAAGCTAATGGATCTTTGACCAGACTCTGATTGAACACAAACAATCTCTTCATTATAAAAATCCGAAGAAGTGTAGCTGGCTGCTTTGTTATTACTCTTTGTCAAACTTGTTTTTCTGTTCTCAATCTTGAAATTGGTGGTACCTCTTTCATCTATAAAGTTAATATTCTTCATTTTAGGTTTTTCATCATTTACTTGTTGACTAATCACATTTTTGTAATCAGACAGTTCGGAGCTCATCCCAGAGTATCTAAAGCTGTTTTCTCTCTCTTTGCCAATCTTCTTTAAAACATCATATTTGGACTGCTCTAGTGTGTTAAGGTTTGAACCACCCGATTCTGATTTTATGTTCCAAATGTTGATTTCAACCCCAAACTTTTCGTTAATTTCTTCCTGTGAAAGCTTTCCGTCCAAAAAACATAGCAGTACTGTTGGATTAATAACAATCACAGTTGAATAATTACCTCCTGTTAATAGACCATCATTTCTATTAAAAAGATTGTAGAAGATCCTCCTTCCAACATTAGGGTCTAGAGATACGAAGATATCATCAAACAAAAATAATTGAGTATCAAACCTACTCAAACTCCTGTCATGGCTGCAGTAAACACCATAGTGACTGTTTCTTACAAGATCAGCTTCATCCAAACGATTGTACTCATCAAAATCAGAAAAAAAACCATACAAAGCTCTAGCCAAGGTTAGTCTGGATCTTTGACCTCCAGACAATATGTGACCGCCATCATCTAAGACTCTTAAATCTCCTTCTTGCCACTGCATGAAATCCTCAATTAGTAAACAAGCTTCAACTACCCGGTTATATCTCTTCTCATTCCATGGTCTTTCAAACAATATTACTGATCTAACAGTACCAATTGGAATCCATGGATCTTCGCTGCAAAATCCTATTGTGTTATTTTGAGATCTAATAAATCTCAGGCCTTGTTTAAAGTTAACCTCTCCAAGTATTCCATATAGTAAAGTGCTTTTTCCAGATCCTGAGTTTCCAATTATTAAATGACAGGAATTTTTTTTAATTACCATTTTTGGAATCATTAATTTAAAGTCACTCTTCATTGTTCTAGACCTCTCATTCTCTGACTCTGAAACGTACTTTAGATCTTGAAGATAAACTAAAATAGATTTGTCTAATACAAAATCTGCAGTTTCTTGATCTTCATTTGGTTTGTATACTTGTATATCCAAATCAACCTCATTTTTTTCACTAGTTATATCATTTACCTCGAGCATATTTTTGCCATCAAAGGTAAGGATCTTTGAGATTAAAGGCGTTTCTTCATGTTTTTGTCGTCTCTCTACTTCACTTTCATTGGATATATCCGATTTACAGATATTAGTGTTGCTTTGGGAAAGGTAATCTTCTGCAAGCTTTTTGTTATCTGTATTAGAAGGAATGTGAGAGTAACCCAAGTGATTACTGAACCTTTTCAGTGATATCCAACCTTCAATTAACATGTTCAAAGAACTTGGAACTGTTCTAAGAATTCCTGCCACATAGTTAATTACATGAATCAGAGGGATAATGTTAGAAGCTTTTAAGTCAAAACCTTCTTGATGAAGGGAGGCTGAAGATAAATTGCCAGCTTTGTTTAGCATTCCTTTAGTATAGTAAACCATTATAGCAACAACAGAGCCAGAAATTGCCAATTTGAAGAACAAATATGACAAAGATGATAATGAAATTATTCTATATAAATAGCTAATTTCACTTTTTCTATCTCGGAGAACGATTTCTTCAGCAAATGGAGCCCATCCAAGTATCTTAATTGCTCTTACTTTACTTAAAACCTCATGAAGTTTTGCAAGACGTCTGTCACGCCAATACAATAATGGATCTTTGAGCAAAGCTGAGATAACATCCAATACAATCATAAAAATGATCATTGAGATCATTACAACAACTCCAGGAATCGCAGACTCACCGATATTTCTGTACATAAGTAAGGATGCAACAAAAATCCTGAATGGAAGTAGTATAAAGTGAATCAAAGCCATAATAAACTCCTCAATATCTTCAACATCTACCATTAACAAGTTGAATACATTGGTTGAAATATTATGCCTATCTTCAGATCCTTTTTTCTTGCCAGTATGATTTATGTCAATAATTTCCTCATTTTCATGAATTTTGTCATTCTGGCATTTAGGATTTTGGTTGGAAAAGTCATAGTCTATATCCAAGCAGACATCATCTGGAATTTCAAGATCATCTTCCTGAATCTTTGATTTTACAATTTCCTTACCATTTTGTAGTAAATTCTTTGCACAAGAATTACTTTCTATAAGTCTTTTGAAAATAGAAGTTTTTAAACATGTCTGTATTTTCAAAACCACTCTGGATTCCCAAAAATTGAATTGAGTTGAAATATATACGTGGGCAGCATGAAAGAATACCAGTAATAAGGCATGCCTAAATCCAACGCCTAAAGCTTGAACTTTTTCATTTTTAATTCCACTAATTTCAGCAGAATTCTCCATCTCCTTATACTGAATAAATCCACGAATAATCGAATTATTCAAATATAAACAAACCTCCCAAAGCACCTTAAGGACGATTATCATAATAAACTGACCATACAAACATTTCCAAAGGGCCCTAATAACCAATATCTTACGGTCAAAAGAAGATAAACTTTTTAGTCTTTCTTGCTCAACGGAGCTCTCAAACAAATTTGACCAGTAGTTAGTACTGTCAGACTCTGGTAAGTTTGGTAGGATTTTAGCTGGAAGAGGCTTTCTGGATCCCAAATATATCCATTTTGTGGCCCATGTAAACTGAAGATAAGAATATGCAAAACTTAAAAATGACTGATTATTTTTCTTATGTATAGGATTTTCTTTTGAATATGAAGATTCTATACTTTCCCCCCTCTGAAAACTTATTTTTTTGTGAAAATATGAATCACTTTGACTTTTTTCAAACATTGCAATATTACAGAATGCTTCGAAACTGTCAATGGAATTGCCTTAAAGCTTAAAAACAAGATTACCAACCAATTTTTTCTTCTTTCTCTGAATAATTTAATATTAGAAGTTCTCTACCTTAAAATTAGACTATAATCCTTATTAACTAAAAAAATATTTTCAAATATGGTTTCCCTGTTTTTAAAATTCACATCCAAAATCTTAAAATTAAATTAAATATCTTTCAGTTATAGTTATTACCAATTCCTTAACCTTTTTCTTTTCTCTTTGGTAATTTTTTTACTTTAATTCATTCCATAAATTTAAGGTTTGGGATTTGGGAGAAAAAGTGGGCGCCAATTGAGTGTATTGAATTTTTTAGATAATAGACATGGAAAAGATTCGATCTAACTATATTATAACTGGTTGTGTGGAGTTTAAATACCTACAATGTTTACAATTTCTGTAAACAAAGCTTCCTTTCTACCAAATTCTCTTGTAATATTCTCAACTCTTACTTTTTATTTTTTTTTGAAAAAAGATTTCTTAGAAATTTGAATTTTTTGCCAATTAAATAAATTTTTAAAGGCTGAATATTCCCGCCATGGTCATAAATTAGTAAGTAGACTTCGGATACTCTGTCAAGATTTAACTTAGGATATAAATGACTTAATTTCATGAATAATTTTAATAGAGTTAGGATCTGTTTCAAAGACTTCAGCTCTGGAAAGCCATGCTAAGATCTTTGATGAGATTTGGTTTAATGCTACACAATATGATGAGTATTTGCACTTGAGAATAATATTGAAGGTTAGCAGATATATAGATTTTCGGATAGCTAGGTCTTTGAAGAGATGATTATTTATTAAGTCTATGGATATGACAAATTCCAGTCCAGAATAGGTAATTTGTTCGATATTTGTATTGTTGGATGAGGTATTGAGGATGATTTGGTTAAATAGCTCTAATGAGGAGATAAAGAATATGTTTGGAATTTTCTCAAAATGTTCATGGTCTTCGGATTGAATAATTAGGTCCATGATATATTTGACTAGATGAGATGACCAAATTAAAGAATGTTTATCAAATAGATTTATAATGACTTTTTTGTTAGGACGAATTGTAGATTGAGTGTTACTTTGAGAATTTGCCATGTTTTTACATGCTGATATGAGGGAGTTTAGCACAAGGATTCTTGTATCCATTGGAATTCCATTGTTCATGTTGCACGAATAGATAATCATGTTTGCTGCAACTTTATCTGTTTTGTACTGGATTAACTTAGAAAGAATGATTAGTGCAAGTATATTCTGATCTTTTTCTCTCAATGATATCAATTTGTCAATAAGAGGGGAAATTAGGTGGTCATAATTAGAATTGTCTTTTTCAATGTCTTCTGCCAGCTCCTTTAGTAAGTTTAGTAGTTTTTCGGCTTTGTCCGGTATTTCTTTGGATTTCTTTTCGTCGGTGTAAAGGTTGATAAGGTCAAATGACTTGTTTACCAGCTTATTTTTTGGTTCTTCCTTTATTTGGATAGTATTTGGAACAGAAAGTTGGCCTTTTGAGACTTTTGATTGTATCCTCCTTGCATTTTTGGAAGTGACTTTGATTGAGGGTGCCTTATTCCAAAATTCGTCATCTTCATCCACAATATCCTTGGCTTTGTTTTCATCGAGCTCTTTTTCTTTCTGACTCAAGGTCATTTCTTTAATAGATTCAGTAACATTTCTTATTTGGGTTTCAAATACATTTGAAAAGATCTTAATAACAAAGAATTTTGTGGAGTTGTGTATGCAGGCTAAGAGATTGTTTATTTCTGGGTTAAGTAATTTAAGTTCGTCAAATTTTGGAATCTCATTTATTAAGTACCCACTATCAGCTTCATTATTTGATGGGAACAATTCATAAAGCAAATTAAAGTAAAATTCTCCCAGGTACATAGCACTGGACCGAATGACTGGGTCAATATTCTTAAGCCTGAACTGTATTCCTTCTGTGATATCCATATAAAATTCAAGTAGCATTCCTTTCAAACTTGAGAGACTATCCAAATTTAAATATATTAAGATAGAGATTGCTCGGACCATTACTACAGAAAGGGTTAGGGAATAAGTCATTGACTCTTGATAAGAATTCCATTGCTTGGCCAAGAATTGAGTTATCTCCTTGAGAAAACTCAAATATACCTTCGATTTACCTGATTTTTCTATTGAAATGAATTTTTCGAGTCGAATCTTTTCTAAATAATCAAAATGTTGTTGTGGTAAAATATATATTCCAAATTCCTCTTTCTTAACAATATTAAGCACACAAATATCCAGAAATACCAGGTATGTTCCCATGGAAAAGCTTTGTTTTTTGATCAAAAACATTTCACTCTTAAGAAATCCTTTGCTATCGCTCAAGCCTTCTTCAAGAACACAAAAGTCAATTATTGACCTAAAAAGAAAAAAGAAATTGTCATTTACAATATCTTCTAAATTGAACTCTTTGTCAAAATCACTGTCTCCCAGCTTAAGAATTACCACTCCTTCGCTAATTTCTAATCTTGAATTCTCTATTTCTTTGAAGAGTTGTTTAACAAAAGATCTAATCAAATTTTTATCGCCTTTGTTGATGTTTAATATGTTATCAAAAACACGATTCAAGTATAATTCTTTACTATTAAGAGTTTTATGATCTTTAAATACAAACTTATCGGTGATTATCGGCCATTCAATCATAATGCTGCATAGAATATTTTTGTATCCTCTTAAAAATAACCTGTTGAAAATAATTTGCAAAGCACTGTAGGCTGCCTTATTATTTGGTTCTATGTCATTTAAAATATGTAATACGCATAACCAGATATACTTATAGTAATTGGAGTCATGCAATTCCATTGGAATATACTTGTCAAGTATTCTAATATCCATATTATTTTTCAGACTTGGCTTCAAAGCCAGTACTGAGTTAATTGCAAGAGTAGGAATTTTAATAATAGCATTCAAAATTTCAATAATAAATGAATTACTCAGGTCTTGTAAACCAGAAAGCCCAGCATATTCAAAACAGTCCTTAATAATGTTTCCTTCTTTTATTAAATTAGCAAGCAACTCTAGCTCTGGAAAAAATATATTTTCTTCAAGAGATTTCCCAGTCTTTAAAAAAATGCTCTTTTTTGCGATATTTACTAGTCTGTTTACAAAAATGAGTAAAATAACAGGTTTAATATTATCCTTTATGTTAATTATTTCCCTCAACTTAATGTTAACATTTTCAACCTCAATTTCAAATACTGATTTTTTTAAAAACTGTTGATTAAATTCCTTTAAGCCTAAATAATTCAAATTTACGTTTTCAAGCTCATTCAATATTATCTTATCGTAATTTGGGGCGTTGTTTTTTTCCATTTTATTTCTTTATTTGACACGTCATTTATTGTTTTGCCGGTATATAATTATATTAATCATGCGAATATTTTTTTTGCTAAAAAAAACACAAATTTTTTCAATACCGGCGAAGTAATATATTAAAAAAATTAGGCCAATTAAATTAGAATAACATGTGGACAAATTAATGTATATTAATAAAGAAGGAGAGTTTTAGAAGAGATTAATTTTGTAGGTAGTACATTGGATAAAGGAAGAGCTAGAAGTAAGACTTTTTTTCAGCAGTTATTAATACTGTGAAATGGGAGTTACAGAGGGAAGATTAAAAGGAGAAACAGCGAAGAAGAATGAGAAGTGGAAACAATCTTCATTAAACAACTTTATGGGCTTAAGCAAAAGGAAGCTGGTGGAAAGTGAAGATGATTTTGATAATGAGGAACAATTAAGAGTAAAAGAACTTGAAAATAATATAGAGGCTGAGAAGGCGCAGGAAGATAAAATAAAGGAGTTGTTTTGTAGATACAAACTCAAGGTGGATAATTTAAAACGCGAAGATAAGGTAATTGAGGAAGATGTGGCGGAACTTAAGAAGGGACTTAGATGGGGATTAAGTTACTTAAAGTTGGAGGATTATAGAAGGGGTCAGAAAGATGCAATAGAGAAACTAGTATGTGAAAGGAAGGATGTGGTTTTAATACTTCCAACAGGAGGAGGAAAGTCACTGACTTATCAGCTACCGAGTTTATTGAGAGAGTACCAGAAACAAGTTAAAGTGATTCCTTCACTAAGTAAAGGAATGGTAACTGTAGTAGTAAGTCCTTTAATTGCTTTAATAGAGGACCAGATCAATTCTCTTAGAAAATGGGGGGTAAAATCAAATGGGCTTAGTTCAACAATCATTCAAAAAAGTGATCCTTCCCAGAGCATAAACAATGCATTAGAAGAATTATATGCAGATTTGGAGAAAAAGATACCAACAAACAGTATTATATATGTGACACCTGAGAGCTTTGGGACAGAAAAAGTACTTGGATGCCTTTATAAATTGTATATGAACGGCAACTTATATTGCTTTGCAATAGACGAAGCCCATTGCATAAGTGAGTGGGGCCACGATTTCAGAACTGCTTACAGACGGCTTAATCAAATAAAAAACATCTTTTCAGATGTTCCTATTTTAGCATGCACTGCCACAGCCTCACCAAAGGTACAACGGGATATCAAGACTGTATTGAATTTGAGAGATCCTTATATTTCCATTAATTCTTTCAATAGGCCAAATATTCACTATACTGCTTATAATATTGATACAAATGATTATTTGACAGATTTAAGCCTTGAAGAAATAATTTTGAATGGGGTTTTATATATGCAGGAATACTTTAAGAGATTAGATAGTAAAGAAACTCCCATAGGAATTGTATACGTGAATTCAAGAAAGTCCAGTGAACATCTTTCACAGTACTTATCTAACAAAGGAATCCCTAGCAAATCTTATCACGCAGGATTATCACTAAAAATTAGAACACAAATACAAAACGAGTGGCTTGAAAATAAGATTCATGTTTTGGTTGGGACTATTGCTTTTGGAATGGGAGTTCACAAACCAAATGTTCGTTTTGTGATTCATTCCTCAATTCCAGATAGTATTGATTCATATTATCAACAGAGCGGAAGAGCAGGAAGAGATTCTAAATTCTCAAAAGCTATGCTATTTTTTAGCAAAAAAGACATTACTTGCTTGAAATCTATAAAGAGAAAGTCTTTGCAGTACTTATTTATGAAATCCCAACAGAAAGCCCAACAGGCTTTTGAGAAGTTTCAAGATAACTTACAGTCTATTGTGGAATTTGCTCAGTGCAATAATTCGGAATATCAAGAAATTGATAGCTACTATGAAACAGACTATTACCCAGAGAATACTATTGATAATAATAATGTAAATAGATCTTCTATTAATCACATTTCTGGATTTAATTCTAATTTAAAACCACAAGATCCAAGTAATTATCAGATCAGAATCAATAAGTATGGACAATGTAGAAGGAAATTTCTTCTTGGCTATTTTGGCGAAAAACTTAGCAAAGAAAATTACTCTTGCTCTTATTATATGCCTTGCTGTGATGTTTGTGATTCCAAAGATAAAAAACAAGATAAACAAGAATCTTTCATGTCTTTTGTTTCGTCCAAGATCCACAGGAAAAATTCTCCTTCAAAGTTATTCAGCAAGGATGAATATATTAATAGTTTCAGAAATCAACCTTTTAAACAGGAGTTCTCTTTTGAATATGACCAAATACAAGAACTAGACTTTGATTGCATACAATCCAATAAAGCCGGACCTTCCAGCTTTTCTTCCGCATTTAAAAGTGCTAAATCTTTTCTAAAAGTTGAATACAAAGTTTCTAAAAACAGCTTCCAAAGTGCACTGAAAATGAATAACCAGCTTAAAAGTAAAGGTTTATCTTATCTGGAAAGGCTTGAAGCTTTGGAGGAACAAGAAGCAAAAAGTGAAGAAAAGTCAAGTACTCTTAGTAGCAAATTTAATATTATTAGAAATTCATTAAAAAAAAAAAGGAATTAGGTATAACTGAAATACACTCAATCATTTTAATTATATGTTATAGAAACAAATATATAAGTAAAATAATCGTACAGTATATTTGGGATTTTTCCATCTTTGTGATAAATTAACTAAAAAAACCCTCATTTAAAAACTTTGTATATCTCTCTAAAAAAAAAGTAAAAATATCAAAAAGTGACTTTCGCGGCCAAATTACTTCACTTATGAGTTGGTTCTCAACATAAATTCTATAACTGTATTAAATTCAAAATCTCTAATCCTACTCTAGTCTATCCGTATATATCCTTATCTCCAATACAAAATTAAGTATATTTTAACATGATTAGCATTTAAATAGCAAATGTCCAAATATACCATTTAATGCGCTTAATAGATTTCTCAATCAAATTCGAAATCTCACGAAGATAATCTGTTCTTCTAAGAACTTCCAGCATGCTTAAATGTACATGATCATAATTAAAATTAAGCAAGATTAAAGAAAATTCTCAGCCAGGTATATAGTTACATTATTTCCCTTAGCTGAGTGTATATATTTCAACATAGCCACTTAATATTATTAGTAAAAAGGTCAAAATTAAACATCCATTAGTTGAAATTTGCTTCGAAGTTCAGCTTTAAAACGCAAGTATATGTATTCCAAGTAATCATTTGCTCTTTTGGGTTTTCTCTTATTGATACAAAAAAAAACACCCTCATTCAGTCACCTTGAAGGTTTGATCCTTCTTTGTATTATTCTAGTTATTCAATGAATTTAAATCTTTCTGATATAATCCTCATTCATTTGTTAATTATTGCTAATGCACCTCCTAGTTGTTGGTCTCATTTCCAGTCACGAACCTTCCCGCCTTTCCACATAGAAAAGTGCATGTGCAAAAACCTCGTGCAAAAATTTCATGCAAAAACCGGTAAAAAGTTGTTGGCAATGGATTTTTTTTTTGCAAAATTAAGGGCTGAATTAGTCAAATTTTAAATTTTGAATTAAAGAGTCAAAGAAGATGAAGTATTTAGTTAAAAATAAAATATTGAAGCATTAAGGCTTAGGTTTAATTTCAATACCCATACATATCTCTACAAACATGGCCAACTTGGAGAAATAAAGAGTTAAAATGTTAAGTTTTCAATGACTGAGAAAGAGGGGGAACTTAGTGCTCCAGTTCGCCTAGTTGAGTATATTTAAGCTTGGGTAAAATATTGAATTATTTATTTTTTTATTGCAATTGCATCAGACAAAGATGGAAAATTGTCAAGGCCAATTCCCTTGGCTTCCTGGTCATTGCTTCTGAGTATTTGTCCTTTACTTTTATGGCTTCCTATCTGATTAACATGACCATTACTGCCACCAGTACCATTAAGATTGCCACCAGAATGTTTTCCATGATTATTGAAGTTAAAGTGGGATTGTTCATTTCCAATTGTGCGTTTTACGCGAAAGTGGTTATTTTCATACCCATTATACTTTCCCTGGATAAAACTACCATGATCCCCTCCTACGTTTCCAGCAGGATTCATTTGCTTAGAAGTTCGTCTTCTGTGGTGGTCACTAACCCCAGTTTTGGCCTCCAGGCATTGTGGTCCATTATTACCTTCAGCATTGTTAAAAGCTTTGGATTTATCGTTGTTCGCATTAGATTGGTATTCATTATGCTCAAAGTTCTTTTTGTTAGCAGAAGTCCCATTACTATTTGATGACTTTTTACCGTTCCTTTGGCCTTTTGACTTGTTTCCAGAACTTACAAAGGATTTAAAAATCTTTCCAAATGCTTGTTGTTTACCTGGGAGCTCATTTACTGTTAGCTCTGACGAATTTTCTTGGAGTTTCTTGCAACTTTGGTTCTGGTTATTTTCATTTAAAACAGCATGAGAGGAATCATTTGTCGGTTCTCCGGCTCCAAATGGGTAGTCTTTTGCATGCCTTTCAGACGGAAAGGACTCAGGATTTTCTTTTTTGTAATTCGGGTCTTGTTTAGAGCTATTGGTGGAGCATGCTTCTGCAAGCTCATTTTGGTCTATTTCAGCATGCTTTGGAATTGAGTCATTTCCGAGAAGTTGGGAGACAGCTCCCGTTTTTGATCCTACCTTTGTTACAAAGTTTGGATTTTCTGGATTACCTCCATTTCCAGAAAGCTTTAAATGGTTATTCTTTTTAGAGTTTTGGTTGGTTTTAGTACCTGCACGACTACCACTGGAGCCGTTATTCTTTCGATTATTGAACTTAAATCTCTGGTTTCCAGTATTATTACTATTTGCAGGATTACTTACCCAAAAATTTTGGCCCTGGTTCACTAAGTTTTCAGGTACAGCAGAAGTATTACCTACTCCTCCGGCTGAAATCAAAGTACCTGCATTATTAAATGCAAAGTTTCCAACAGGAAATCTATGGCTTCCTATGAACCCAAAAGAATCTTCCCCGATATATTGAGTATTTTGGTAGTAGCCAGTAGGGAATACTGCTGGTATTCGGGGAAGGTTATGTTGGCCGTTGAACTTATTAGTCTCGGAATCTAATTTAGGATTTGATGGACCTGATTCAAAATTCACAGGATTTCCTTGACCAGATCCGGAAATCCCAATATCCATTTGGTGTTGATATTGTAATTGTGGATTCCCATGAATAAAGACGTGGGGGGGGTGAGAACCAGGATGTGGCACACCTATATACTGCAAATTGACCGGCTGGACCTCAGGCAACCCAGAGACTCCGTAGTAAAAGGGAGTTATTCCGTGAATCAATGTAGTAGCTCCTTGAGGAATTCCTCTTATAACTGAGTTAATTCCATCAATTACTGGAGAGACTACACAGTTATCAACTTCGCTTGCTGCCAAAACACTGGAGATGGTCTCTCGGCTATTTCTTCTATTACTACTATTATTTGGAGATAAGTTTCGTGCATCAGAGTCACTAAACTCGGAGGTCCTGGAACCCCTTCTCTTTTGTTCATGTCTCTTAGGGGAATTGGAATTTGAACGTGGGTAATCCGCTTCGGTAGACTCTGGTGCATCAGTCTTGCATATATTTGGTGAATTAATCTCCATTATTGGAGAAGAAGGTGTTGAAGCAGGTAAGGTTCCCGGCATCGTAGTTCCAGGAACTACTACTATTGGCGCAATCACGCCACCATTTGGAGCTCCAAGTATCGATCCATATATATTTAAATGGTTTGTAGGATTTGGAACTTCAATAGCTCTTCCTATACCTCTATGATATTGATACATCATTGGAACTGGTGTGGCCATATGCTCGTGATTCTGACTGCTCAGACTATCCATAGCTTTTTGTGGCTCACTAACTGCGCCTTGAGGTGGTTGTTGATTCTCTAAGCCAGCTCCGTTTATTTGAGGGTGTGATTGAATGAACTTATTGTTGGAATATCCCGAAATATTCATCATATATCCCATCTTGGGGCTAACACCTCCCATTACAACTCCTTTATGTGAAGGAAGACCATCTGCAGTGGCTTCTTCAACTCCTATTAGGCAGTTTCCGGTATTTAAACCTCCAAGCTCATTACCTGATATAATTGGAGGTCTATTGGGAAGAGAAGCATGTAAAGTTGCCACCATTGGAGCGATTCCAGTGCTTACTTCAGATCCAGAAATTTGCAAGTTGTTCATTCTGTTGCTTAAATATTGGGGGCTCTTGCTCATTGATAATACAGACAAAAGACTAGCAATGGGGTGTTCAGATTTGATTCCGACTTTTATTGGAGAGCTGTTGTGGTCTCTGAGTTTTTGACTACGCAACCATAAGGCAACCTTTGTGGTTAAATCTTCAGTTTTAAGTGTAATAAACCAGGTACCATGCACTTCTTTTCGGAAATCAACAACCAATTTTCTTACAGCTTCTGTACTATTTTCGGCAGTCTTATCGTTAGAAGCGGCTTCTAATGAATAGAAATGGGGGCATTTTTTCAGAAGGTCAAAAATTTCATCCTCAATTACATCGTTCTCGAGGTCACGTAAAATCAAAGTTGTACGCTCAGCTTTGAAAATTGGCTTGATAAAAATATCTTTTTCACGCCCAGTTTCTAGAAACTCCATTATCAATTTTGAAGCATCAAGCAAATTATTCATTAATTCATCCTCGTCAAGCTTCTTGTTCTCATTTGAATGGAAAACATCCAGATCTATTTCATTTCCTTCCTCCGAATATACAGAAATATTAAAAATATTGGATATTCCAGCTCCGAGGCAAATTGCAAGCATTAGTTCTTTTTTACCAGAGCTAGGATCTTTTCCAAGCAAGCTTGAGCTAATTTCCTTTAATTCTTCCAAGTTTGAGACTGAATCCAAAGAAAATCCAAGTATGTCCTTGTTGAAGCATTCTTGTATTACCGCATTGTCTAATATATGTTTTCTGCTCAAAAGTGTTTCG
Source organism: Cryptosporidium ubiquitum (assembly GCF_001865345.1). Taxonomy (NCBI): domain Eukaryota; phylum Apicomplexa; class Conoidasida; order Eucoccidiorida; family Cryptosporidiidae; genus Cryptosporidium; species Cryptosporidium ubiquitum. The sequence goes on along the minus strand of NW_021639821.1, from coordinate 64,895 downwards.
AGATTAGTCTTAATAATGTCCAGGCTTTTCTTTTCAAATCCACATATATTGTTGACTACTTTTTGACCAGACATCGTTTTGAATAATATTGAAAAATCCAAAGGTTGAAGTGGATTAACCTTATTTTTATATACTGAAAAAGTAAAGAGTCAAATTTTAATGTGTGAATTTCTTTACTTTTATATTTATTAATTGTATGGATTTTTAATTTATGATATTAAAATATTATTAACGGTAATGATATTTTTCCTTTTTCAAGCAGGAACTCTAGTTCAAAGAATTACTTGGTGACTTTCGGTTTAATAAATGAGTGCTTTCAAATTAAATATGGCCAAAATTCGAGAATTTATTGGAATAACAGAAAACCAAGTTTTTTCCAATTACAATAAGTGTATTATTCAGTATGTTTTTCTAAACCAAACAAATTTAACAAGAATAACTGGGCTTTAACACAAACAATACAGCCAAAATGAAAAGTAATCCTTTGGGTCTTCTCCTATTAATAGCTTAAACCCTTCGCTCTATACTGAATTATACGGTAAAGGGGCCAAAAAAAAAAAAAATAAAAGCAACAAATCCGTGAAAGAGATCTATTTTTCAGTTATATCTTTCACTTTATTTTCAATAATCAACAAAAAAATGTAAATTGAAACTATATATCGAAGCACACAGAGCTTCTTAATCTTTCTCACTCAACTCTTTCACACTAGAAACTATTTGGAGGAATGGGAAATCAATATAGTTTCAATATAAGCTGGTTAATCACAAGAAAAAATTCACTGAGTATAATTTAATCTAAATAACCAGTATAATTCCTTGTTAAGTACAAATTTTAATATGTTGTATGGTGTTCGAATTTAAGAAAGAGGGTGACTGAGAAAGAGAAAAATATATAATATATATATATTTTTCGTCTTAAGAACAGTTCCAATTATATCAAAAATCCATTAATCTTCCTTTAAAAGCTCCTCAATGAACGGTATATAAAATCAGTATCAGCCTCTAAAAAAAACTATTTAAAGGTGATTCTTAATTCGAGTTGTAAGAAGTAGTACTAGTAATTGATAATGCTCAGTTACAAGTGGGGTATGCTCCGTTTTAGATACCTGAAAAAAACCAGCAAAAACTTCATATATTTCTAAAAAAAGCTCCAATTTAAAAAAGGAAAAATCGAGCCTTTCTTGGAATATCTCGAAATCTATGCAAGAATTATATCCAAACACTTTTGTATGCAGTGATCAAACACTTGCAAATTTTTCAATGTCTGAGAGCAAGACTCCCTCCACTCTTCGAAAGTCCAAAATAAGCTGTGCACAGCTCTTCCTATAAAGTGGTACTATTAATACTCCTCTTATTATTTTTCCTGGCAACACAACTCTTTCTATTGTTAATAAAAATTATTATTTTTAGAGACGTGTTTGGGAACTAGGCGGGAAATTACTTGCAATTTTTAAAAACCTCGTGTATTTATTGCTTGCATAGAGAGAGGATTACCTTTGGCAACTTCTAATTCAATGTTTCAACTATTTAATGCTGAAAATGATCAGATAAATTATGTGGGGATCATTCAGAAAAGTTTTTTCTGCTTTATTTCCAGATATTGTCCTATTAAATGAATGGATTATCCCGCATAATGTAAGTGTTTGAATTGAAAGTTTTACTCGTAAAATTCCAGATTAAAGAAAAAATACATTCAAGTAAATAATGAAATAAATAGCTTATTAGTCATATTTATGGAACCAGAAACATCAAATTTACACTATTAAAGTACAATTAATAAAGTTAATTAAAACTAGTTATAATTTGGTGCGCATAATAATATATGAATATATTATATATATATGATATACAGTATGTAAGTTTATGAATATATTTATGCATGCATGCATGCATATACGTATTAAACATTGGAATTTTTATAAAAGTACATGAGAACTGGATTTAAAGTACCGGCTGCCAAAATAATATATTTAAGACTACAAAACCAAGTTTGATGAATTATTTTTAGTTGAAATTAAAAAGTATTCAAAAATATTACGGATTAAATATTCTCGTTCAATTCCCATTTTATTCAACAAAAGGAGATACTTGAGAATCCAGGACTTTAAATTTGTCTTCTAGAGCGGAATTTAGGATTTCAACCACTTTGAAAAGAAATTCAGAATTTGGAGAAGGATCTGAAGCAAGTTCCAAAGTAAAGTCTTTTAGTTCCTTGTGTCTTTTCTGATCAAATAAATAGCTGTCATCCCAGTTTAAACCTAAGTTGTTTTGGTCAAAGTGCTCAATAAAATCTGAATCTTCTTGAAAAGTTTGGACATTGTCACATGAATAAATGTTATCTTCTTCAAAACCCACTGAAAAAGTGGGGTGAGTTGTATCTGATTGAAAATAATAATTATCTATTAAAGGATCCAGAATAAATTCTTCACCCAAGTATTCATTAATAGAAGACTCTAAAAGATTCATTTATAAAGTCTTTGCTATACAGACAAAAATTGGTAGGTAAAATGAAGGTGATGTAAGGAATTTAATTAAGATCTGTTAAACAAATAGGTTGCAAAACTTTAATTTTAATGTATAAAAATATACCAGAAAATCTATACAGTTCTTAAAAAAAAAAAAAAAAAAAGTGAGTCTTGAATATAATATATCCAGTTTTCCATAGGATGGTTAATATTATTAATCTTACTCAGATAATAAACTATGTGATGGTATTTTTTGATATAACATAATCAATCAACACAAATATATATTTATATTACTTTTGGATCTTTTTTTCTTTATTAATTCAAACTAATTCATAAAATTTAATTTTCTTCCTATTCTTACTGTTCCACTCTAAGAATTACTACTATAATTGATTATCTCTCTACCAAGAAAATATTTAAAGTCCTGGTAATATTGAAAATTTATTGTAAATGTAGGGGGGGTTGAAAGAGGGGGAAAAGCTTGAAATTTATAAATAATAAGTAATTTCTGGATAAATATAAAAATTTGACATTAAATATTCCAATTTGGGAGAGGGGTAACGGAAACAAAGTTTTATACTAAATAATTAAATCAAGTTCGCGCTTATTTAACATCATTAAAATATGGCGCCAATATATTTCAAAAATAAATATGGACAGGTAATTAATATAATTCATTAATTTAATAAATTCAGGAAAAATTGAAAGAAAGATTTAAAGTTTCTACGTTGTTGCTATTATTTAGCAATAGCTAAGCCTGAGAGGAGCCATTATGACCCATTATAATAATGAAAATGCGACGATAGCTTCCAAGAAGGGAGTCATATATGAAGTTTGGCAAAATAATATTAATGAGGCATTTCAAATGATCTCAGAAATCATGGATGATTTTCCATATGTCGCGATAGATACAGAGTTCCCAGGCGTAGTGGTACGTCCTACAAATAACTATTATGAATATTATTACCAGACTGTCCGGTTTAATGTGGATTTGCTTAAAGTCATTCAAATAGGCTTAAGCTTTAGAAATAAATATGGTCAGGCACCTACAAATATTTGCTCAACTTTTCAGTTTAACTTTAAATTTGATATGGAATATGATATTTATTCTCAAGAATCAATTCAATTTCTTCGTCATTCTGGTATCGAATTTGACAAACACCTTAATAATGGAATCGATTTTTTGTGTTTTGGTGAACACATGTATGGAAGTGGACTTGTTCTCAACCCCAAAGTTAAATGGATTAGCTTTCATGGATGCTATGATTTTGCTTACCTTGTAAAGATCCTAAGTTCTCAACCTCTACCAGAAACTGAAACAAACTTTATAGAACTTGTTAAAGCACTTTTCCCAACACTTTATGACCTTAAATTTATACTGAAGCAACTTTCCAACCTTAGTCACCTTTCCTCGTTACAAAAACTCTCTGAACATCTTAAAATTCAAAGAATTGGAATTGCTCATCAAGCCGGTTCTGATGCACTTGTTACATGTTGTACATTCTTCAAATTATTCAAACTTCATCTTAATTCCCACGTTGATGATACCCTCTTTAATGGACAAATTTATGGCTTTGGCCTTTCTCCTCCAACTGCTGTTAAATAAGCCAATCTTTAAATTTTTATCATTCATATTTTTCAGAAAAAAAAACCCGCCAAAAATTGGTGGGTAATACATATATCAGGTCTTGACACTGTCTGTTGAGAAATTTATTTTATGTTGGGGGGGGAGGGGAAGGTATTTAGATTGAAAAAAAAGTTTAAAAAAGTTAAGAGAACAAAACTTTAATCATTTTTTTAATTATTTTTTTGTAATTTTAGTTAACAGATGTAAAACTACAACGATTGTCAAGACACCATCTTAATCATCCGAGCTATTGTTTATTATCTTACGGCTTTTTTTTTTAATTAAAGAATAATTTGATATCTAAGAAAAGAATAAGTAAAATAATAGGTGAAAGCCTAAAATAAATATGTTTATGGTATATCCTATAAGCAATTGGTTATGTTAAGAAACAAACTAATGTGAAAATAATTGTTTCTTATTTTATAAAATTATTATATTTTGCTTCATTTTGTTTTACTGCCAAGGAGTAAATACATTCAGTATTTTTAGAAGAAATAATTCTTTTGGTTTTCTAACAAAAGAGAAACAAGAGTCTTGAGGGCTGAAATATTTAACGAAGAAGAAGAGAATGGTTGTGGAAACATAAGTATAACAAGCAACAGCTATCCAAACACGAGCTGCTGCATATAGATCGCTGAAGCCATAGCTGCTTATTAATTCACTTTGGCCTGAAGGCGAGGTTGGTATTAGGTATAGATCTAGTAGTTCTCGATTGCTTACGCCTTGTAGTGTTGAAATATAAGTCGAACTAAGTTTTCTTTGATGTATTACTTTTCCATCATTTTCTTTATCTTGCTTACTTAATCTATTCGTTAATAAACTTCTAGTCTCCTTTTCCAACTCCCCAATAATTTCAGTATCTCCTGTAGACATAAGATAATTTTTTAGCATTTCCCTGGTACAAGGATTTGTTCCAGATTTAAGTTCCTGTGAATACTTACAAATTTCAGACGAGCCTGGTAAACATCTTAACTGTAAAAATGGGGATGAAACTAGTTGAGATGGATCATTACAATCCATGATCGAATTGATTGTGGTATTCTCACAGTTTGAAAAGTATAAACGACAGTTATCGACAATTATCTGAGTTGCTGAAGAATAAGAATGACTACATAGTCCTATGAGTATATATATTATCCCTGTCAAACATATTATACCATTGCAAATTGTACATAAAGCGACAACAAACGGAACATGCTTTACCAAAGCTCCAAGTATTGAAGCAAACTTACCCAAAGCCATGAAATCCGTTGTCCTGTAGTTTGCAAAACTATATAACAATCTAGAAAGCATATAACTAAAAGCTGATTTAATGGAATAAATACTTCCCAAAGATATAAATGCCGATGATAAGAGTGATACACTTGTTGGAGAACATGAAAATGTTCGGAAAACTCCACATTTCCTACCAGTGCAATTATTCATCTTTAATAAAAAAAACAATATGAAGCTAATTAATATGATCAACCCCGAAACCACACTTAACATTGAATAATACCATCCCATTCTATAACTATACCTCCTTCTGTTCCACTTGAACAAAAAATCATCTCTCTTTTTTTTTATTGACTTGAACATCCCAAATTTGTTTCTTTTCCAAATTGTTTTCCCCACTGCATGCATCCTCCTGCCACTCATTTAATAGATAATCACCCCGCGGGCGCGCAATTTTCTATTCAGAGAAAAAGGTGACCCGACAGGGATTCGAACCCTGAACCGTCTGATCTGGAGTCAGACGCTCTACCGTTGGAGCTACCAGGTCAAATACGAGGGGTGGGACTTTGTAACAAAGCAGATGCTTAACGGTAAAATAATAAAAGTTGAAATTTGAATTTTAAACTGATAAGAGAATTTATAATTACATCAATAAAAATGTACAAGATTGTGATATAAAAAAGGAAGAAAAATAACAGCACATACTAAAGACTTGTATTATATTGGCATTATAAATAAACTCAGCTCAAATAAAAAAAGAAACTATAATAAAATAAATAATTTACCTTTTACTTCATTTCTACAAAATTTAACTCCAAAGAAAAGTTGAATATAGCATTATGAAGAGAGTGAAAATAAATATATAGATTCAATTTGTAGTACTCTTTTGTGTTAAAATTCATTCACTCATCATTACTAGATGACTTATGGATTGACAACCTCTTTATACTTCCACTAGTTATAAATGGAGGTCTCCAAGCACCATCCAAATAAACAATTTCTCCTGAAATATATTCAGACTTTATCCCAACATTTATTACAGTTTCAGCAAATTCATTTGGAACACCAAATCTTCCCAATGGAATCGACTTTAATAAAGTAGAAGAAATTTTTTCACTCATTGAATGTTTTGACATCGGAGTATCAAAAATTCCCGGACTGATCGTAACTACTCTGATCCCTAGTGGACCTAATTCTCTTGCTAAAGGCAAAGTCAAGGAATTTATTGCTCCTTTGGAGGCAACATAACCCTGATTTTGAGCGGGTCCATCTCTTGCTGTACTACTTGACACCAAAACAAATACTCCTTTTTCAAATCCATGAGAATTTCCTTTGTTCATTGCCAAAAATGGAGCTAAGCAGTGAACTATATTCAAAGTGCCCATAACATTCACATTCATTACTTTTCCCCAAATTTCTGGAATATCTTCATTGTTCTCCATTATCTTCCCATTGTCATCCTTCTGTACTATTGGAGTCGGACAGTGAGTAATACCTGCACAGTGTACCACAATATCTATTTTAGAGTACTTGTTCATTATCGACTTGGCTGCGTTCTTAATGCATTTGTAGTCGGTTACATCTACACAGTACTTTTCACAATTACTCATTAGTTCCTCCTCAAAATCATCTTCTTTTAGTGCTGCGTCCATCAAACACACTTTTCTTGGATTTTCCTTTGCCAACTCATCCACAACTGCCTTACCTAATCCACTCATCCCACCTGTTACTACTATTACACTGTCCTCTATCTTCATTTATTTACTTCCTTTACAGTCTTTTCGCCTCTTAAATCTTCAATTTCCAATTAATTATAGCTTCAAACTTTTTTTTTCTCATGTAAAGTTTTATATTTGATAATATTTTAACATTTTAATTTTCCCGCCTAAACATATTGCAGAGCATGCTTACCCGCCTATTTTTGTATTATAAATAGTACAAAATTATTAATAATGGTCATTTTAAATGATTATATTGATTTTCTTTTTTCTAGTAATTAATGAAAAATTTGTCCAACTGCTTTTCTGTAGATTCTATTTATATAGAATATCTAACCATCATTGTTTGTTCTTCTATTTGCATGTAGCTTTATCTTTTTTTGTATTTGTTATAAAATTCAGAGCCCACTTTATTTTTTTTATACCCCCCTCTTATTCTGTATCAGCACAATGCCCCTCTCTAGACTTATCAAAAATCCAATTCAAAACCCCCCCCTTTTAATCTTTCTTAGCTTTAGCAAAAGCAATTGATTGAATTAATTCCTTTCTAATAATAATAGTGGTTAACCTTACTGGAAACTATCTTTATACTGTTATTATTGCCACTATAATCAGTCAAAAGAAATATAAATATCTGAATACTTTGTAAGGATGAGTAATGGAGCTCCGGAAAATTCTGAATCTTCGATCTCAAATACTAAGAAGATTACAAATCTTCTAAAAGAAATGAGTTTGGGAAATCTGATGAATACAGCAGCAAACGTAATTAAACCACATAAATTCTGGAATACCCAACCAGTTGTTCAGAATGATGATGATTCCTTGGATGATTATTCTTTTGGACCAATTGAAATTGAGCCTGACTCTTTCAGAAAGGAAATATACAAACTCCCTGATGGTTTTTCTTGGTTCGACTGCAACTTATGGGATATAGAGTCGCAAGATTTTGAAGATACCTACCAGTTATTAAAAAACCACTATGTTGAAGATGACGACTCGCAATTCAGATTTAATTACTCAAAGGAATTTCTTAGATGGGCTCTTTGTGTTCCTGGACAAAAAAAGAACTGGCTTGTTGGAGTTCGAGTTAATGAAACAAAGAAGATGGTAGGATTTATATCAGCAATCCCAATCAAAGTTAGAATCCATAATACAATCATGAGCACTTGCGTTGTTAATTTCCTTTGTGTTCATAAAAAGCTTAGATCTAAAAGGCTTGCTCCTGTACTTATTAAGGAAATTACCAGAAGAGTTAGATGCGAAAAAATGTTCCAGTCAATTTATACTTGTGGAAAAAACATTACTAAACCTTTTACTATAGGTACCTATTGGCATCGTGTAATTAATGTAAAGAGATTATTAAATACTGGTTTTATTGGTGTCCCAAAAAATATGACCATGAGTTCTTTAATTAAATATCATCGTATACCCAGTGATAAAAGACTAACAGGTTTTAGGCCCTCTGTGGATTCAGATGCAGATAATATCTTCAAGTTGATGGAAAGTTACTTTAAGAAATATAAAGATGTGAGTGATGAAACCATGGAAAATTTAGTTAATTTTGATGACATCAACCATTCAAAAGAGCTTGGAAAGCAAGCATACATTAAACTAGACAAAATTCAAGACCTTGAAAACAAAATTGTAATTCACCAATGCTTTAGTGTTGAAGATATCAAACACTACTTTACCAACATAGATAATGTTATTGTGACTTATGTTCGAGAAAATAAAAATAAAGAGATTACTGATTTGTTTAGCTTCTTTATTATAGAATCCACTGTTATTAATAATGAAAAGTTTCCAACAATCAAAATTGCATATTCATACTTTAATGTTGCAAATACCTGTTCAATAACAGAATTATTTAATGAAATGCTTATTACTGCCAAAGATAAGGATTGTGATGCTTTGAATGCACTGGATTTGATGCAAAACTCGCAAGTTCTTAAAGATCATAAATTTATTATAGGTACCGGTAGATTACGATATTATATATTTAACTGGAAAATACCTCAAATCTCACCTTCTAATGTTGGTATTGTATTATTTTAGATCTTTAATTAAATTATTAAAAATATTGATTTAAATTTTTCCTGATGAATTTCTTTATATTTGAGAATATACATATGAAACAAAGCTTGGTAGATTTACTTCAACCAATCCATTAGAATAAAGCCTTGTATATAGAAAATTAGAGAACTTGGCTTTCTTTACTTGGTCTGGAGTAATATAGAATTTACAAATGATTCTTTGCTCAAAAGAATTCTGAATCCTATAACCTGATCTACTGGTTGTGATTGTACAATCAATACCCAAAGTTGGAGTTAAAGTAATAAAAATTGTCCAGTTGTTCATTTGAGCAGTTCTTCTAAAGAAGTTCATCATAGTTTTTCTTTGTGACTCAAACAAATTGAAGATTTTTTCATCACTTCTGATTTTTATTATATTATTCATAATAAATATATTTAAAGGGAAGCATAGAAGTGGTAAGGTAATACTTTTTTTGATGATATCTGTTGTAATGTAATTTCCGTTTTTAATCATTGTCAAGTCATCTTCTCCTGTATAATAACCACTTATCATTGTGTTATATAAGATATTTTCCATTTGCCTCATTGTAGTATCTATATTGTTTCTAAAATATTTAATTAGCAAGTCAATCAGAGTTTTATCTTTATATCCCCAAAGTGTCATGTTTATAACAGACTTTTCTATAACATCTTCCCACTCACTTAATTGGTCCTTGTACCATTTCCTCTTTTCTCTAAGTTTTTCTTCAATTTCAAGTAAATGCTCTAAATAAGCTCTGTGCTTAAGTCTTTCCATCATATCATTTGTGATCCATATTAACAATGGAACAATAGAATCTTGGTAATTAATCATTGATTCCTCAACAACTTTTTTAAATTCCAACATAAATGATAACTGTTCATATTGTTTTTTATCATTCTCTTTTCGTTTAAACTGTTCTATATACTCATCAACAGTCTCAAGTAATTCAAAAAAAGTTCTAGCTGTAATTACAGGAGTTGTTAACAAACCTTTCTCAATAACTCTTCTTTTATCAGGTATTTCAAAATACCTAATAAAAAGTCCAAATTCGGACAATCCATTAGATTTTCTAATATTTGCTTCGAATCTAGGTAATAAAGATTGCGACATTCCAATTTTAGTAAGTGGACAAAACATCATGGAAGTATCCAATGGAGGTAAACATGTATTTTCTTCATCTCTCATTTCATCATAATTTTGTTCATCTAAATCGTAAAATTTGCTGTTTAATGGATTATTGGAATTTTCTCTTTCTATATTGCTAGTAATATTACTTACTCTAAAGTAGTTAGATATTTTGCTTTGACGAACATCATTATTAATTATCCATCTTGGGCTTATTCGAATTGAAACAAATACTCCTCCTCCATCTGAATTTGGAATTAAATTAACTCTTTTTACCATATCAATAAACTCTAAAGGAAAAAAAGGTATAGATAATTTGTCTCTCCTTGAAAAGAATTCAACAGAATTAATTACTGGATCCATTAAATTTAATCTCAGAAAATTCTTGTACTTTTGTATGCAATTAATCAAGACCATTATATCAACCAAATTTAAAACTACAAGATAATTATCTGAATGCAAAGAGTACTGAGAATTGTATGAAAGATAAGTCAAAGAAAGATCTGTAACATCTTTTTGTTCATTAGCCATTTCTGATAATTTTATGGTAATTGAATTGGTAAAGTTTGTTAATGGATTAATCCACAAAAATCCTTGAGAACTAGAAGTTTGATGCAAATACCCTGCTAGGTATATTTTAATAGAATGAGCTAAAAGCTGGATTGAAGACATTATTCTCATATCTGTAATTAAAGGAAAATAGAAATATGTACAGTAAGCATTAAATTGTTCCAATACTGGAAGTATTATTCCATAAAGAAGTAGTCTAATGAGTGGTTGTTGTATTGATTGGTCTTTTTGCTGTTTATAATCTAATAGAGGATTGAATGACGGAATTTCCATTAGGTTTACTAATTTGCATGCCTTGTATATTAGTCTTTCCAATATTTTTGGGAATTTTATATTGTTATTAATATTTTCAGCTATTCCAGCCATTAAAGCAACTTCAGCAAATTTGATCATGTTTAAATAATGTTTTGGCAGAGAATCGTCATTTGGGTCAATTTGTAAGTAATTAGCTAGGCAAGATGAATCTAAAACCAAAAGAATTTCCTTTGGGAATTTTGCAATTACTGATACCAAAGAAGTAGGGGTATATATATCCAATAAGTTTTGAACTAAACTTCTTAGATCTGAACCTCTTAATACTACTACACTCAAATAATAGAGAAATTTGGATTTTCCAGGCCAAAAAACATCATTAGTACTAAAAGCTGCTTGTAACTCCCTTTTACATAATATCTCGCCAATAATCTCTAACATGATCAAAGAATCATTTAATCCATGAAAATTCTTTGTTTCAAAAACTTCGACATATTCTATTTGAGGAGGAAATAATCCATGTACACAATTCAGAATAGAAATGAACTCCTCTCCAAAGGTGCATTCCAACATTAAGTTGATGATATACAAGGGTTGAGTTCTGAGGATTGTAAATATGTATTCTATCATAGACATATATTTAAGTATAAAGCTGTTGAAGTAATCGCCACAAATATTCTTAAAATAGTTATCCTCAATGAATATAAAGCTGTTTGAATTAGCTGACTGAATCATATTAACAAGTCTCCTCATTTGTACTTCAGCTAGAAAAATTAAGTATCTAAGTCTTTCTTCCTCTTCCTTCATTTTTTTGAAGTAATCAATATGAGAGGAAAATAGTACAACTAAATCCTCTTCCAACAAGGAAATTGAATCTTTTCTAGCACGAGGATCTTCCTTATACAGTAAACTCTGAACATATTCAAATGACTTTGCTTGCTTTGAGAAATGTACCGAATTACTTGTTAATTCTCCCATGAATTCTTCAAGTTCTTCAATTGTAGTAACCCCTTCATCCTTTGTATAATTTTTATTCTTTTCAGTTACTAACCCAAGAGTTGGTTCGCCTTTACCTATTGAATCTAATAAATTTTTTGCATCGTTCCACTTTTGTATAACTAAGGTAGGATCTTGAATGTACTTTTTATTTCCAATGTTTTGTTGTCCCAGTTTTCCTCCGGAAGTTTCTCCCCAAGATACAACCTCCCCTGAAGCCAATAGACAAACATGGTGTGTTGTACTTCCAGAAATTCCTATAGCATTTCCTGGCAATAATATCATTTCGGGTCTTCCAGTATGAGATTTATCATTGTATCCTAAGTCTGAATTGTTTTGACTATCCGAATTTTCAGGTCCCCAAACCCATAGAACCCCTGACTGAGTGATTGCATAGGAAACATCTCCAAAAGCATGGATTGAGTATATTTTTGGAACGCCTGATGGAGATTCTAATTTAGCAAAAATGTATGGTAAAAGGACGTCATTTTCAGATAGAACGCTTTCTCCTTTACCCCAAACCCATAAGTCTCCAACTGATGAAACAGCCATAGAGTGATAAGAACCAACAGCAATGTCGATAATTTGAACTCCTTTAATTGGGAACCTTATTTTAATAGGATTTGAATGGCTTTTTGTGTTGCTAGTTCCAAGACGGCCATAGTATCCAGCTCCCCAAGTTATAAGCTCTCCTGATGCTGTCAATACCAAAGTGTGTGAAGTTCCCAAAGCTACTTTAATGATTGGGGTCCCCAGATTCAAATGCCTGGGGGCTGCAATACAGGACTTCAATACATGATCTCCCAGTCCCAACTTTCCAAGATCTCCATCACCCCAGATCCAGAGGTCCCCTGAGCCAATTGTATCAAAATCTTTACTTTTAGTGGTAATGCATGCAGCAATGCATGCACTGTAAAGCTCTCCACCGGCCACATCTATTACATTTTTTAAAGTAACAATTCCAGTTGGTTCATATAAATTACGTATAACTCCAGTTCCTAACTGTCCTCTGTCGCCTCTTCCCCATGAAAAGCAATTACCTTTAATATCACAACAAAGACTATGCCATGACCCACATGCAATTCTTCTAATAGGCTCAGAAAACTTAATTTCTGTAGGTTCATTTAGGAAAGACTCATTTTTATCACCACTTTCAGATTTCCTCCTTCTTGTTTCTACTCCAAGTTGTCCATACTTATTGTCCCCCCATGCAAATATGGTTCCACCATAAACCAAGAGCAGAGTATGTGAAGCCCCGCAAGCAATTTGTCTAACAGACCAAGGAGGTACTTGAGAGCTTACTAAAGATCCAAGTCCTGAACTCCCTTTTGATTTATACATCCTATTTACCGAAAACAAACCCCCTTCAGATTTAGATTCGTAAGATAGTTTATCTCCTTTGTAATCAACAAGATTGAATCCCATATAGAAGATAGAGTCATCAACAAAAGCTTTACTTTGAAAGAATGGAAGTATTACTGGATCCTTACTATTCATCCTTTTATATAATTGTTCCTCACTTACATTCAATGCTTGTGATCTTTTTGCATTGACTAGTAATCTGTTATTCCACATATAAATATTATACCTAACATCCATAGCAAAAGATATATAAGGACCCGAATTAATGTGGCAAATAGATGAATCGAAAGCATCTATTTTCGTAGGAAGTAAAATGATTTCATGTTGTTTTGCCCCCCAAATATAAACTTCTCCGGACTGAGACAATGCCATTGAATTAAATGCTCCGAATGTTAGTTGTACAAAAGGAACGGAGCTAATTCCCTCGATTCTTCTTGGAATATTGCAATCTGACTGAGTACCATGTCCAAGTTTACCACTTCCGCCATTTCCCCAAGTGTAAATGTACCCAAAACTATCAATACATCCACTATGTGATTCTCCAGCAGCCACAAGTGTGATATGATATGGAAGCAAAGATTTGATTTGAGTAGGAACAGCTTTCATTCCATGAGATCCTCCAGTGCCAAGTCTTCCATTTGAATTACTTCCCCAAGCAAAAACTTGCCCATCTTCATTACAACACAATGAATGCCTAGCCCCTGCTGCTATATGTAATACCTTTTTATTTGTTGGCCCAGCCTCAATTTTGACTGGAGAATACACATCATTTAGTTCTCCAGTCCCTAAGCATCCATATTGGCCTATTCCCCATGCAAATACTAGTCCTGTTTCTGACAAAGCCAAACTGTGGTTTGCTCCACAAGAAATTCTACTTATCTTTGCATTAAATGGAAAGTTAACAATGCAAGGAACAGGAGTATACCAAGACTCATTCAAATCATTCTTATTATCCTCATTTCCAAATTCCGTATGGCCTCTAGTGTATCCTAATCTTCCTCTATCTCCAAGTCCCATTGTATATACTCTTCCAGATGCTTCAGCTATTCCTTTTACCAGTACAGCAGAATGAGAATAACCACAGCTGACTTGGAATACTTCCAATGCAGAGAAAAAGTTTACTCTCATGGGGAATTCAAATTCTCCATTTTCTATACCCTGCCCTAAAACATTATTTGTATTTATACCCCAAGAATAGAGCTGGCCTTTATTCTTGTACTTTGCTACTACAAAATAGTGATTCAGGCCTGAAGCTGCTCTCGTAAATGAATGACCACCTAATGAATCTCCCGCCTTAGTTTTAAATGCTTTCTTTTTAACTTCATTTTTGATGAAATCTGGGACATCTGGTAACTGACTTTGATCTTGTGTTGCGTACATTTCAATTATTTTTTACCTGTTTATTCTTATTTTTTTTCATCGAAACCAAAACTATAATTCCTTTTTATTAATTTTCCTGTTAGTTTCATAGGCTTGTTATTTTTATTTAAATGCTTTATTTACTTTAATAACCTTTAATAACTTTCCAATACCTTGCTTTTGTTGTATTATTTTACTATTTTTAATACTGCATTATTTACCCCTTCCTTTTATAACCTTCTCGTAATATCTATTTAATTCACTTATTTAGTACCTCACTATTCTATTGAATTCTATTGAAACTTATTTACTTTAATTTTTCTCAAAATTATTTTATGCTGTCCACATGCAGCTGTCCCCCCTGCATGCATTTATTGATCATTACATGCAAAAAAAATAGAGAATTAAAGTTGAAACAACGGTAATGAAATATCATTCAGTTTGATATCAATAACAAATTAAATTCACCAAAAATGATTAAATGTTATTTTAAATTTTAAAAACAAACAATTTATCTTATCTTGTTTATTGCTGAAATATAAATTTACTAATTCTCTATTTATTAAAGATTAAATGATTTCTCTTGTACTATATTTCTAGAATATTCAAAATAAGTGTTCTTTTGGCAACATCATGCATTATTTTATTTTAAATTAACAACAAGTCTGATCAAAATATGTACTCTTGATTGAGTTATATTAAGTCTACTTAAAATCTAGGTAAAATTATAGTATTAATAAGAGTTAGATAGAACCAAAATAATGAAAAAAAGGTATTTAGTGTGTGAGATAAGAAAACTGAGTTAATAAAAAAAGCTTATTATACTAGATGGGATTAAATTATAACCTTCAGTTTCTGCAATAATTTTTTAAAAAAAAAATCCCTCATACAAATAATCAATCCAGTTTTGACTGATAGAAAAGAATCTTATAAGCTCAAATTGAGTTTTATAAGAACTATTTTAAAAAACTAAACAGTATTTGGAGGGGAAATGTATATTTAATTTATTACTGAAAAAATTGTGTGCCGCCATGAATATATATTAATTAATATAATATTTGTAATATATAAATATTATTAAAAAAATAATTTAATTTTTCACGTCTATAACATAATTTATAAGAAATGAGGAGTCACGTTTTCTTCAAAGTATACCCAATAAGGTTGGTAAAAAATATAATTTAATTGAAATCTCAAATACAAAATTTATTGAGGCAAATCCTTAATATGACAGAAAGCACGAGTAATAACAGTAGTTGCAATTCCTCAAAAATTGCAGACTTTTTTGTAACTGAGTTTTACAGTCGTTTGAAAAAGGACCCCTCAACCCTATATGAGCTTTATCACGATTCTGGATACCTAACATGGGTCGGGAGTCGTTCTGAAATGATGGATGACTCTTTCAACTCACAGTCTGTGATCAGGGCAGAGACAAAGGAGAGAATTCGTTCTGCAATAAATCTCTTAGATTTGAGCAACTGTACAACGTATGTTGAAGTACTTGAATGTTCAAAATCTATCAACAATTCTTTGTGTATTACAGCTAAAGGAAGAATGTATATTGGAGAAGGAGAAAGCGTTGGAAGAGGTTTTGTTCAAAATTTCCTTTTGACTGAAATTCGTCCAAGGTGGTATTTTATTAGAAATGATTGTCTCATATTTATGGATTCTGAGCTACCTCTTAGACAGAGCCTCCAGACTACAGCTAAAATTGCAAGTAATGAATCTGGTATGGCTAAGAATAATGGAAAAAAATTACAAATTGATTCTGCTTTAGAAGCTAGTAAATCCCAGAAAGAACAATCCCATTTAATTAAGGCTCATTGTGTTGATGAACATAACAAAGAGGCTGAAAAACAGGCCACTAAACCCAGAGAGAATGATGAAAACAAAGATTCATCAGGAATAACAGTGGGTGCTCATGCGAATGCAAATTCCCATGATGATCCTCAGCAAAAGATATCCGGTTCTAATGCTGTTAATACTACTAATGCTAGTAAAACTCATGCTAATACTTCTGTTTCTACTTCCACCCCCACGAATAATAATGCTGCTACTAATAGTACATCGGCGTCATTATCCTCACCTTTGGATCAAGCAAATCATGCTGATTCTCTTAATGCAAAGAATAACGCTAATATTAACCGCTCCAGCCCACATAAATACGAAGTTACTAGTTATGCAGGGAAGCTTATGGTTGGGGCACTTAAGAATGGAAATAGAGTTAAGGGATATGCAATCCACGTTCCGACTGAAGATAAGAATAAGACTGCTTCACAAAATAGTTCATCAAAGAAACCAAGTACTCAAAAGGACCCAAAATCAATCAAGGATGCAAAAAATAAACGCAAAATCTTTGTGCACTCACTTCCTACAAATATATCTGATGATCAGATCAGAGAAGCTGTTTTGAATCAGCTCAAGGTACATGGAGGAGGATATGTAATTGACGTTGAGAGAGCCCGTGTTAGTGGAAAGCATTGGGGAATTATTGAGTTAGATTCAGAGTTCTCTTGTAAGACTCTTTTGAATAATGGTCTTTACCTTGGAGGGATGGAGATTTCTATTGAAAGGTGGAAACAAATCAATCAACCACAAAGTCAGGGCTTTGGGCAAAATTCTTCAAAGTTCAACAATAAGAATTCTAGCAGGCAAACAGGGAATAACTATCATCATAATTCTGGTAGCAATCCTAAACATTAGAAAAACCAAAAGAAAAAAAAAAGAAGGCAGCTTTTAATTAAAATCATATCTTACTATTCAAATTTTTATGTTACAGAGAAACTATATCATTAGCTATTAACATCTTTTATTGCATTATATTTCTTATTATTGAACTCAATGAAATCGTTTTTTTTTCTCTTCTCGCATTTTACCCACAATTTAATTGTTCTTCCGATTTTTTTCCCAAGAAGTGCGTTCCCGTAGGTACAAATCTAGGGATGTAATAAATAAGGTCAAGTTTGCGTGCAAATAGAGACAATTATTAAGGGGAAAAATTAAGTCTGATTACTTTTTTTTCTATTCAAAAACTGTCTTTCATTTACCTTTTTTTTTTCTCTATCTTTTGGAGGTCAGTAGACTCAATTCTGCATGCAGAGTTGCATGTGGTCATGTTGGGCGGGAAAAAAAAGGTCAAAATGCATTTTTTTTGCATAGCTTGTATGTAAAGCAATATAAATGCTTAATGGTTGAAAAAAAAGCAGTTAGGAAATTTTATAAATAAAGCTTGTTCATTTATTTAATTAATCAGAATTTTTAAATTGATGTAATAAAGGACAAAAAATAATAAATTAGAAATAAAAATGAAAGATTTAGATTTAAGTTTGATTGCTTCAAAATTAAGAAAGTTAAAAAATGAGTCAGAAAGCAAAGGAAATTTAAGCAAAGAATTACTCATTTCTATGAATGATGCAGTATTATTGAATTTTCTGAACGGTTATATGAATGAGGTAGAAGAAGATTCTGGAACTTACAGTAATAGAAAAAGTTTACTTTCTGTTAAATTGGTGAATGAGTTCTTGAATGCTGCAAAAAAGAGATTAACCATATCAGAGTATAGAATGGAAAAAGAGGATCCAAGATTTTTAATGAATGAGTTAAGACATGAAGTAGAGGAATGTCTAAAAATTACATCAAATTTTGTTTTCCGAGTTTCAAAAATTAATTATTATAGAGAATTGTTTTCGAGAGAGTTCCCCAATATATTAGGAGTTTTGATAAATATAGCAGGTTCAAGTTTACTAGATATTAAGTTGAGATGCCAAATTTTGCAAGCAACTCTGGAGTTAATGAAAAATCAAAGTGAAGATAAAATTTCTCAAAGTATTCACTTAAGAAAATGTTTATCCAAAGGTGAAGAGGATAAAATAATTAGAAGGTTATGGAAGTCTTTATGTCAACATAAGAAAATGTATTTCATTGATTTGTTTGATCAATCCAAGGAATTTGTTTTTTCGTCCTCTTTCAAACAAAACAAATATAATGACAACCCATCAATATTATTAATCACTTTAATACTTGAAATTTACTCAAATTTCTTGCATTTCCAGAGATATTTAACAGATAAGATATTAAAAAATATTTCCATTGAAATTTTATGTGGAAATTGTTTAGATGTAATATTTGATTTATCAATAACATCTAATCCAAAAATTGACTTTTTGAGTGGAATAATAATAAGATCATTGTTATTAGATTCAAATGAAAGACAATATGAATTAATCAATAAAAAAATTAAGAATAGTGGAGTTTTGTTGATATATTTGGCTCGGATTATATATGAAGGGTTCATTAAAAATGTGGGTCAAACAAATCTTGATAATTGTATATTATATGCTCAAATCATCTCAATATTATCACAATATGATTCAGAAATCTATGAATTTATTAAAAAGGTATTTCCTAAGAAATTTTTTAAGATATTTGATAATAGGTGGTTTAAGAAACAAGTTTTGATGGAAAATTATATCGAATCCGAAGGCCAGCTAAATGTGTTACCTTGGTTTCCAACAAGTTGTAGTTGGTATAATATAAGAACGAATGTATTAGCAAATGATTCACCAAGTTCTAGTCATAATTTTATCAATTTGAAGAATATCAAGTCTAAAATAATTAATTATAATTTTTCTGGCTTGGATAATATATTAAACCAGAACTTGCATCTTCTATTTAGTAGTATAATCCAAGAATCAAATACTAATGATATAATACAAATATGTTTGGAAAAATATCATCATATATATAATAATTCAAAGAATTTAATTAATAATTATTTTAATTTATTATTTAAAGATCAAAGCAGTTTCTATGATTTTGAGTATACAATAAGAAGGTATCCAGACTTTACCTGGTATATATTTTGGGATCTATGCCAAAATGATTATCAGGATCAACTTGATTTGATTTGGGATCAGACAGTTAAAAGTGAAATTATTTCAGTACTAATTAAAGAATATAACAAAACCATAATTGGAGGAAAACTTTCAAAATCTAGTGGATGGAATATTGTGCATTTTTTCCCTGAAATACCAAAGATTTCAAAAGAAATCCAAATTTCAGATTCAATATATTTTCGTTTACTAATTCCAACCCTGATTAAAATAAACCAAGTTTCTGGTTTATTTCATTTAGATATGGATAATAACAAACTATTTAGAGAAAATTCAAGTTTTTGTTTGAATCTACAGAGTCCAAAACTTATTAATATTGGAAATTTGTTTGGATACAACTTTTACTTGGCTTTTAAAAAGTTAAAATTTCAAAATAAAAGATATAAAATTGAGGATAATAAAATTAAAGAATCAAATGATTTTAAAGAAAAGTTTGGCAAATATTTTGAATTAATAAAAAATAAGGTAATTAATATTTTAAGTTATAATCAGAGTGAAATACGAAATGAGAATTATGGTGAATTAAATCTATATTCTCAGAAAACCGATGAAGGGATTACAATTCAAGATTTGGTAATAAACAACCATTTAAATGGCTGGGAAGTAATAGAATATAAATTTGGAAATTCCTTTGAGAAAAGTTACAATTATTTGAATGAAAAATTATTTAATAAAATCACATACTCTCAAATCCCATATTTAGAATGTATTGATAATGTTGAAAAAATAAGAGCATTAATAGAGAATTTATTTCAAAAATTGATTTCTGAAACATCATTAATATTAAAGAGTTATATGTTATATGGTTATATGTATTATATTGTAGTTTTTAACGAATATCTATTGGGAAGACAGATTGCTGGTCATTTACAATATTTAATATCACTATTAATATCAGGAAACCAGAGTGACCAATTTTACAGAAGTTTAGTAATATATATTTTACATATCATATTATCAATATATGATGAAGCAAGACAAGAATTTATAAAAGTTGGTGGATTTTTATTAATTAATGAGTTCCTGTTGTATTATCAAAAATCTTGGTCAGCATGTAAGCAATTAGGTATATATAATGATGAAAATATATTAAGAGAGATAAGAAAGGATTTAGAGAATAAAGAAAATATTGATTGGGAAAGATATGTTAATATATTTATTAATAGAGAAGGTCAGATAAGTAATTATAAGTTATTTGATGAAGAAATACAACAAGAATTATTAGTTGATGAAAATAGATTAATTGATAATGGGGATATAAATTTAGATCTTGATCATAAATATAAAGATCAAGAGTGTAAAGAGTTACAAGTTTTTATAATAGATATTCCAGAAATTAATGATTTTATTAAGGATGGAATGTTATTAAAGATTAACAAAAAATTGATTTTAGGAAAGATAAATTTAGAAGAAATGAGAAATATGAATCACAAACAATATATGAACATATGGATTACAATAATGAATGAGGATCAGTTGAGAATGTCAATAAGGGATTATTTGAATTTAAATGATCAGATAGAAAGTATTATATCGTATATACCAAGTGAGATTAATACAGATGAATGTTTTAATTCGATAAATTGTGCTACTCCTAACAATTATCAAAAAGTTGCAAAACAAATAGACGAGGATTTTAATTCAACTGGAAAAAAAATATCCATGAAAAGAAAAGAAGGATTGTTAAATAGGATGTATGATTACGATTTATTAAATTATCGAGAGTTGTTAATATGGTTGATAACTTTAAATAATTGTATAATACAATCAAAAATTTGGTTATCTAGAATTATTAAAGATGAATCATTTGAGGGGATAATTAAGATTATGATCAAGTTATTATTAAATAGAAATAAGATTCAAAGTTGTAATAATAATAGTAGATTTGAATTAAAGGAGAATTACCATATATATTGGATAAGTAAGATACTGATTCAAATATTAAAAGCAGACCTAGTATTAATATTAAAGATGATGGAACATAAAATTATTGAGATCTTAATTATGGTCATTTTTAGATTTGATAGTCATTATGAAACAAGTTTTGATTATATAAGAGATGAAGTAATTAAATTATTTAGATTATGTTTAATAGCATTGAATCAAATGAATAAAGATGATATATTTATTAAAGATCAAAGGATAAACAATAAAGAAAATAAGTTTAGATGTAATTCAAGTTGTAATGTAAAAGAAGGTTGTATTTATGGTGATATAATATGCTTGATATCTCATATCATGGAAGATTTGGGAGTAGAAAATAATATAGAGATTGAGGAATTTAGAATGATTCAAGTATTTGGAAATGGTATATATTATGCAAGTAAATACATTCCCGTGTCAATATTACAAATATTGAGAATAAATGATCATTTTGATTTAAAATTGGAGACAAATAATGATGGAATAGAACAGATTGATTATTTTAGAATATTAGAGTTTAAAAAATGTTTAGGATTATATAATATTAATCATGGAAATAAAGGTCAAATAGAAGGAATAAGAATAAAATGGGATCATTCAAGAAGAATTAATTTACTTATAAAGTTATCTAAAATTTTGTATTATCAAGCAATGGAAATAGATAACAATAATAATGATGATAATAATAATAATAATAATAATAATATTAACAATAATAATATTAATAATAATAATATTAATCATACTAAAAATTATCATGAATTTGTACCTATCATATCAGATGATTATATAGAGGATTTTATTAAAGCAAAAAATCAAAGCAAATTAATTAATAATGATTTGAATATATATGGGTATTATTTGAATAGTTTAAGTGAAAGATTGAGAGAAATTAAGAAAAAGAATTTTGATGATCAAATATCTATAATTGAAGTATCTAATGGTAATTATTGTGAAAATATAGAAAATTGGATACAAATTTCTAGAGAGAAATATTCTCAAGAATTAATAGAATTTATGGAATTTGATCAAGATAAAATGACTATAATATTTCAGAATCATTTTTATAATAAATTTAATCATAATTATGAAAATAATAATAAAATTAAGAATTTATTTATATATAAAAACTTATGGAATATATTACAATACCATTTATATATATATTTTAAATATTATTTATTATTGGAAACCAATTTTAATTACAGAGATAATCAAAATCATCATCTTGATTATATTTTACAAAATATAATCAAATTATTAGAATTACAAAGAGATTTATTTGTTATGGGAATATCATTTGTGAATGATAATAGAATAAGAATAATAAATCAAGAATTTAACATTAAAGAGAAACAGCAAAAGTTATTTAATCAATTAATTAATGTTTATTATCAGACAATAAATAATAATATAGAAGAAAATGTTATAATAATATTTTATTTGGATTTATGTAAAATAATAGGAGAGAAATATATATTAAACAACAATATTGATAATTATTGTAATTTTAGATATTATCAAATAAAAAAAATATATAATTTAAGTTTAAGTATTTTGAATTTGGTGGGAGAATACAATATATATTGTTTAAACAAATTAAAATTAAGTAATGATTTAATATTCAGATATGAAGATATAAATATTGAGAAAGAAATATTATTAAAAAATTTGATTAAAGAAGAAATAAAAGATTATTTAGAATTAAAAAATATGGATTTCATGAATAAAAATAATTTGATTTTGGAATTACTACTTAAATATGATAAAGTAATAGATTCATCAAATCAAGATAATTTAATGTTAAATTATCTATTATATAGATTATATCAAAAGATCAGGTACAATAATAGTAATAATAATAATAATAATAATAATAATAATATTGAAAATGCAATTAAAGATTTAGACATTTTTGATTTATTGGTGAAATATTTAATTAATATTGAAAAAGATTTGGATTTGGAAAAAGTAATAACTATAATCATCATTGAAATTATTAAAGAGTATATTAATTGTGATTTAAATTATATATTAAGAGGAATAAGGCTCGGATTAATGTCTAAATTATTAAATATATTATTAAGAAAACAAAGTATAAAAATTAATATGTATATAAAAAAACAAATATATGAAATCTTATTATTAATGTATAGAGGAAGGAATAATTGTATAAATAATACAAAAGATAATATTATTCAAGAAATATTTGAATCATTATTAACTCCACCAATATGTAAAATTATTGACATTGAAAATAATTATCAAGTATTTTTAACAATAATTAATAGTGAGATAATAACATATCAAATAATATGGACAAGAGGAATGTATAACCAATTATTAGAATGGACAAATAAAGATTTTATAATTAAAAATCAATCAGAAAATATGAGATTAATAGATTATAGAGAAAGATATTATAAGATTGTAAATAATGATTTAGGAGATCAAAGATATAATTTTTTAAAAGAAGATTATATTATGGGAATATATAAATCATTATATATATTAGGATATGAAAATAAAACTCATATTATTGATTTTAATATTATAATTAATATTGGAGAAATATTTGATAAAGTATTTAAAGATATATCAAAAATTATAGAATTTAATAAAGAAGAATTTTTTCAAATTCAAATTAATAATAATATTATTCATGATAATTTATATTTTCTATATAAATTAATAAAGAATTATGGATTTAAAAATTGTATAAATAATGAATTAAATATTATTCAAAAAATAAGAATAATGAATAATATAATGATTAAAAATCAGCAAAGTATAATATATTTTTTAGAAGAAATGAAAAATGATAATAAAGAAGAAGTTATTCAAGAAAATATAACAAGATATATTTGGGGAATATTAGAAGAGATCATGATTTATATAGAAAGAGGAATAATCAATCATCAAGATAAAAAAATAGAAAATACTATAAAGATTGAAATTAATAAAATTGTTATAAGAATGATAATATATATTCAAGAAAATTATTTATTAAAAAAACAAGAGAGAATATTAATAATTGAGGATTTAGATGAGGAGATTAAAGATGAAAAACAAAATAATTTGAAAATGGAAAAAGTTATTAAAATATTGAATAGATTAATTAAAATGTATAAATATAGAGGATTAAAAGATTTTATTGATTCAGAATATGAAGATTTGAGTATATTATTGGTAATTAATATAATGATTATAATATTTAAATATGAAAATATATTAAGTTATGATCATATTAATAATAATAACAATAATTTATTATTATTATTAAGAGAAATGATAAATAAATATGTTGATATTATGAAAGAGGAGATAATTAATTGTGGATATAATAATAAAAATAATGTGAAAGAATTAAAATTGGTGAATATAATAGAGATGATAATATATCCTTTGAGTAAACCTATTAGTAGAAAATTAAGGAGATTATTAACACAAGATAATCAAATGAATGGAGTTAATAGAATAATTACTCAAAAGATTGCATTGAAAATGATTAAAAATTTAATGAGTAAAGAAAAAAGTATTGTTGAAATAATTATGTCAACAAATAATGGGTTTACTTATAATAGTAATAATAATAATAATAATAATAATAATAATAATAATAGTAATAATAATAATTATCATCATCATCATCACCATAGAATTAATATTGGTAATAAATATAATTCATTATATTTTGAAAGATTAGAAGGAGAGAAAAAAATAGAAAATATTGATTTCTTAGAATGGTTTATAAGAGATCATAAAGAAATTATGTTTGAATGGAATGATTATATAAAAAATGGTATTTATATTAAAATGATTCAAATAAAAAATAGGATGAACAAATATTTGAAAAAATATGATATAAAATTAAATTATGAATTAATTAAAAGGATTATCAAGTATGAGAATTATATTAGTATGATAAGAGAATATAAGCAAGAATGTATTAATTTCAAAATTGGTAAAAAAATTAATCAAGAGATAGAAAAAAGAAAGATGAATTATAATCAAATAGATGATATTGAGCAAAATTATAAGGATTATATATTAAAATTGATATTAATTAGAGAAATTAATAATTTAACTATGTTATTATTAAAAGATCAATATAAGAAGATGATGATAGAGTTAATATTAATAAAAAAATTTAAAGATTTTTATAATTTAATAATGAAACAAAGTAATGATATTAATATTTATAATGATAATTATATTCATCTTAATAATAATAGATTGATAGAATATATTGGTATTTCAAATGAGGAATTTCAAGATAATCAAATAATGGATGAAAATTATCCAATATTAAATGAGGAAAAGAATGAAAGAATGGTAATAATGTTGAATAAATTTAAACAAAATGATAAGATTTATAGAATTGGAAATATGCATCCAAATTTGAGAGAATTATCATTGGTGGTAAGTAGTAATAATATTAATAATAAAAGTTTGTTATTATTCAAGAATGATTTAAATATTGATTTTAATAATAATGGTATAAGTAATAATAATAATAATAATAATAATAATAATAATAATAATAATGATTATTATTATTATATTTATAATAAGAGACAAGTATTAATGATAATAAAAGATATGATACAGATTCTTCTATTTAATGATACTAATACCAATACTAATACTAATACTAATATTGCTAATAATACCATCAACACCACTACTATTACTACTACTACTGTTGGTGGTGAACAGAGTAATAATAATATGATAATATTATCTAGATTAGTAGACAATATATTAACTAGATTGATATTATTTACAATAAAAAGTATTGGAAATAAGAGTAATATTATTCATGGAAAAATGACTGGTTATAATGGGATAAATTTGAGTATAGAATTAATTGGAGAGGTAATAATTGACATAATGTCATATGAGCAGACCAAAAATATTGGGAAATGTATAGATAAAGAGAGAAATAGTGTTATTGGTGAAGAAGAGGAAAAGAAGAAAGAGGAAGAAAAAGAAATATTTGAAAATATTGAATGGGTAATTAGTAAAATAAATGAAATAGAAGAAAAAGAATTAGTGGACGGTTTACTGTCATTATTTATATTAAAAATGAGTAGAAAGTATAAGATATTCATGTATGAGCAAATAGTAAAAGTGAAAGAAGAAAAAGAAAAAAACATTACTAATATCAGTAAGAAAGTTATTAAATACAATTCAAATGAATTGGTAATGTTTGAGAGTGAATTAAAGCAATTTTTAAAAGAGAGAATGAAAAATTTCAGAGGTGAAGAGTGGGGCGAGGAAGGGGAGGAGGAAGAGGAAGAGGAGGAAGAAGAAAAAGAAGAGGAAAAAGAGAAAGAAAAAGAAGAAGAGAAAAAAGAAGAAGAAAAAGAAGAAAAAGAAGAAGAGGAAAAAGAAGAAGAAAAAGAAGAAGAAGAAATGGTTGAAGTTGGAGTAGAAGTCACATTTGAAGAAGATTTAGACGGAGATGATCAGGGAATAGAAATAGTAATGGGGGAAGATCAGTACTATGATCCAATTACAAAGGCAATGATGATATGGGAGTATTAATTAGTAATAAGTAATAAAATATTTAAAAAACAAATTTTTGAGCCAATGAGATATATATATATATATATATATATAAAAGTTAAACAAAAATTAATAGAAAAATTTGGTTTATTTGCTTAATAACTGATTTAATTTGAGTTAAAATAAAGAGAAGTCATGAAGATGATATCTCTTGCAATATTTTCATGAATTAGGGAAAGTTTATCCTGAAGAATTTGGTCACCCATCACTTTGGATGCAATGATAAGTTTCCTAACAAGTTCATCAAGTCTTAGAATAGTTCTAACAATTGTACCTTCATGAAGATTCATTTCTGAATTATGTACAAATTCCATAATATCTTTAAGAGATTCTTTATTGGACCATTTATAAGCAATGAGCATAAATTTATCATTACATAAAGACCAAAAATGTTCAGTATCTAAATTGATTTGATGTTTATAATGAGTTTTTTCATAGTCAGTATGTATGTTAATAAGTTCATCATGAGCATTTAAAAGTTCAACTGAAGGAAGGGACGGTCTATCATTAAGAATGTTTAATTTTGGGTAATAATTATTGGTTCTTGATTCAATTCCTTTGTTTCCATTATTATTATTATTATTCATGTTATTATTACTATTAATAATATTATTACTACCACCACAACCATTATTATTATTAATATTTGAATTAGAAAAAGATTCCATTTTTTCTGGAAATACAAAACAAGATAAAATAGCAGTGATTTCATGAATATTTAATTTATGTAACATTCCATTAAGTAGTATTTCAATAAGAGTGAGTTCGTCACTTGTGAGTAATTCAGATGCAATTCTACCTTTAGTTGTAATTGTAAGATTATCATTTAGGAATCCTTTTTCAATAAGTAATTGTATTTTAAGCTTCATTTCTGGATAATCATCTAAACTTTCATCATTAATGAAATGTTTGTAAATGGATATTTCGTGATCTAGTTTGTTAAGTTCCACAATAAGAGGAATAATTGAGTTGTTATTATTATCAGATTGATTTTGATTTTCTTGTATAATAAAAGAGTAAGAACTTTTGAATACATTATTGTTGACAAACTCAGAAAATAAATCATTATATTTTTGCAAGAGGTCAAAGTATTCAATTTCAATAGATTTGAGTGTTTTAGATATGGGTAATAGTTTTGGCCAGTTTTCAAGGGAGCAGGAAGAAGAAGAGGAAGAGGAAGAGTAGCCTGTACTGTGTCCCTGGGGTATTTGTTTTTGTTGTTCTTGGTGGTTAATAAATTCAAAAAGATTAACCTTCATACTTTTTTTGTTTTTGTTCTTGGGTTTGGGAATTGGATTAGAATTATGGGATGTTTTACTGTCCCCACTAGTTTTTGTGAGATTATTGGAGGTATTAATACAATTAGAATTAGAGAAAAAGTCTTGGAGAGAATTTTTCAGTAATACCGCAATATTGTGTAGGATGGATTTGTCTTTAAAGTTGATGTTCTTGAGTAAAGTTTGGTCAGAAGAAGAAAATGAAGTAACAGCATTAAAATCAAATACAAACATGAAAAGTTCAGATGGGACGTTTTGGAAGATATAGTAATGGTTAATATTGTTAAATAGAGGATTGTTAGTCTTCCCAGAATTGATGAAATTGGGGTTGAATTGGCTCAGGCTCAGGTCTTGGGTATTAGAAAACAGTTCTTGGGAGCTAAAATTAGAGTGATGAATCAGCTTAACTATTGTTGAGGAGGAGGAGGATGAGGAGGATGAGGAGGATGAGGAGGATGAGGAGGAAGATGAGGATGAGGAAGATGAAGATGAAAAGGATGAAGATGAGGAGGATGAAGATGAGGAGGATGAAGATGAGTTCTTTTGGCCATGCTTGCTCGACCTATCAAAGTCTATGAGGCTCTGTACAACATTGATTTGCCTGTTCTTATTAGAATTTTGGTATTTCTGAATGCTTTCTTCCACCACATCGTAAAACTGGTAATTTGTATTTGACTTTTCTAGAGTATCAGAACTGTTGTTGTTATTGTTATCATTTTTTAAACTAAAGAAGGCCTGGTTTTGTGAGTTAGCCTCAAAGTCAGTAAACTGTGGAGAGTATACAATCACTGAAAAGAGGGTAGAACTTGGATTGTATTCCAGAATATTTGCAAACATTGGGAGAGAATTACCTGTTAGTGCAAAGGAGTTAAAAAGAATCAATCTCCCTGGGTTAAGAATCTTCTGAGTAAGAATGTTTTTATTAATTGAAGAATTAGAAAGCTTTTGAAAAAGATGGAATGAAATAGAGCTAGAAGCCTGAATTGTTGAAATAAGATTATTGATCATATCCAAGAGAGACTTTTGGCTTGGATGATCCTGAACCTGATCTTGATCTTGATCTTGATCTTGTGTATGCTTTTGGGTGAAATTTGAGATCACTAAATTACTATTAAAAGACTCGAAAATAGAATTGAGTTTTGAAACTATAATTTGATGTCTTTTGAGTTTTCTGTTTAAATTCCTGTGGAAAATTGGGAGGTTAATAGCCCTAAACATTTCTTTGAAAGATTTAGTCATCATATCCTCAATTGTAAGAGAATGTCTACAAGAAAGTTGGAGAATCATCTGGTAAGTCAACCTAAATTTACTTTGTACTGGTAAGTAAGTATTAAGCATCATCTTTACAATATCAATACATTCTGGTATAGTTTCATGAGATGAATTAAAAATAAATACATTACCAAAAGTATCGATACCTCTTCTACCAGCTCTTCCTGACATTTGTGTATACTCAGAAGAAAGAAGTATTCTGTTTTTTCTTCCATCATACTTTTTAATGCTTGTGAAAACTATTGATCTAGCTGGACAATTGATTCCCATAGATATTGTCTCAGTTGCAAACAATACTTTTATTAATCCTCTAGTAAATAATATCTCAGTCATTTCTTTAATTATTGGAAGCATACCACTATGATGAATCCCAATACCTCTCAAAGCTAACTCTTTACATTGCAAAAGTTGAGGAATTTTCTGATCCATCTCATTTAGCTTATTTGTAGATTCCTTGATAAAAGTTATGATATTACTCTTTTCATTGTGATTATACAAAAAGTTCAAATTTGGAAGACTAGTTGCTAATTGTTCTACCTTTCTTCTAGAAAATCCAAATAGAATAACAGGTAACTGTTCATTTTTCTCTAAAAGCTTCAAAAACACCTGTAACCTATAAACTTCAGTTTTAAACTTGGTTTCTGTGGTAGATGATATAATCCCTCCAGAGCCCTTAACGCCTCCTCCTCCTTTACCAGATGAAGAAATCTGTTTGTTAATTGCTGAAATTCTGAGCATTGCAATATTGTTGTCTACTTCTTGGTCTAAAATTTGGTCTTTTAGATCCTGGCTTTGATTATATGGATCTTTGTTTTGGTCTTTTGAATCTTGGATTTGATTATATGGATCTTTGCTTTGGTCCTTTGAATCCTGGTCTTGGTCTTGGTCTTGGTCTTGGTCTTGGTCTTGCTCTTGATCTTGGTTTTGGTCTTGATCTTGGTCTTGTGTTTGCTCATTTTCTATATCTGTATCCTCTTCTTGATTTTTGTCATATTCTAATGTATTTTGATTCTGATCTGGTACTTGAGGCAAAGAAGAAGAACTTTCTTTATTTATAGACGAACTAAGCTTATTAACTTTGTTCTTTAGACTACTAATGCTTTTTTTTGCCTTTGAAGTTTTGATAAAGTCCAACATCTCCTTGTAGCCATTTATATTAAACTTATTATTCTCATCCATAATCTGAAAGCATTTTTCATAAATGTAAAGATAATGTTTCAAAGGAACTGGCCTATGCAAAGTTCGAATACAATAAACAGTATTTTGTTTAATTCTTCCAATCCAATTGGCAAATTCCATGTAGTTAGGAATTGTTGCTGATAACAAAACTAATTGAACTTTAGGATCCAATAATATTAAAACTTCTTCCCAAACCACACCTCTTTCCAAATCATTAATATAATGAACCTCATCAAATATTACTGTCTGAATTTGCTCAATACATGGATCATTCCTATACAGCATTGTTCTCAATATCTCCGTAGTCATTATCACACATTGTGCATCAGGATTTATACTTACATCCCCCGTTATGATACCTATTCTGTTTCTTTGAGTAAATGATGAATGTGCTGGATAATCCCTAAATCTATTCAAAAACTCACGATATTTCTGACTACTTAAAGCTTTTATTGGAGATGTATATATTGCTTTTCTTCCATTCTTGTTTGCTAATTCTATTGCATACTCTGCAACTGCTGTCTTTCCTGCTGAAGTGTGGGCTGCCACCAAAACATGATCTCCTTTATGTATATTTATGATTGCTCTTTTCTGAAAATCATCCAATTCATAAGGATATTTTAGCACCACATTTTCGGAATTCTCTGAATACTCTGTATTATTTACTTTAATATCATTTAAAATACTCTCGAGAGGCTCATAACCTATAATTTCTCTGAAATCTGAAACATCTTGTTCATCCTCAATACTCCACTTTTTCCTTATCATACCCTTTTTAGAAACCTCCACTTTACTTTTTTCCTCCTTCTCCATTATATCAGAATCGTTTTCCTGCTCTTTCTCTTCCACTTCTTCTTCTTCAATTTTGTCAATTTCATCCAATTCATTGTCTTCATCTAATTCCTCCTCTTCCTCCTCCTCATCTGAAGTCCAAAAATCCTCTTGATTTGCAAACATTCTTCACTGCTTAAGTCTAAGTGTTCTTAAATAATAAAAAAAAAAAAATGAATATCTATGGTTTTAAGCTATTTCAATCTGCTTGACTGTATATTCCTATTTCTAATTGAAAAATATTTGTATTTCTTTTTTTTTAAATTAATTTACTTTTTAATTCTTTTAAATAATGGAGCCAAATTTATTTTGGGGATCACACCCCTTACTCTACCTATTATAGTTCATAAAAAATATATAACTTAGTTTTAATTGTAAAACACCAACATCTTTGCAAAGTGCATCATCTCTCATATTAGATTTCACACCCCACTCTCTATAGTCCAATTTCCTCTCTCTTTCTTTCTTTATATCTCTCAGTTTTGCCTCATACTCCGTTATAACAAACTTTTTGCATTTGTTGGTTTCCCGCCAGAACATTTGACATTTCGGCATTTTACCGCCAAAATGCCCTCCATATTGCATGTAATGAAAAATTAGTAATTTAATTGAATATCATAAACTAAAATAACAAAAGATATCCGAATTTATTTTAAAAAAG
This sequence comes from Cryptosporidium ubiquitum, assembly GCF_001865345.1. NCBI lineage: Eukaryota > Apicomplexa > Conoidasida > Eucoccidiorida > Cryptosporidiidae > Cryptosporidium > Cryptosporidium ubiquitum. The sequence continues at coordinate 32,542 of NW_021639821.1, read as the reverse complement.
TACTTATTGCGAGAACTACTCAATAATATATTAAAGGCACGAATATAACATAAGGAAAAAACAACTTTTTTCGAATTATTAACTATAATATGTGAAAATCTCCTTCAATTCATTTAATCTTGATAGTGGACTGCACCAGCACTTATTTGTCAATACCACTAAAAGATGTTTTTATACTAAACTTCCTTAATTCTATTACTTTTTATATTATACTTTCTACAAATATATATACATATATATATATATATATATATTATATATACATACATACATACATACTGCAAATTTACGTATTTCTTGTTAACTTTTCCCATTTTTCATTATAATCTTTAAATAGTAAGACTAAGCATAAAAAAAATTCCACTCAAATCAATACATATAAGCAACAACCAGGTTACTAATACTATTAAATAAAAATTAAATCATTCATTATTATAAATATTGTGTATTTAAAGCTTTATATATATATATATATATATATATATATATATATATTTGCACTAATATATCTGTGCTACCTCAGCAAAACATACTCTTTTCATTGATGATAAGGTCTTTGGAGGAGCAGAATTATGCTTTGTCCAAAATGATGATATACTACCTATTTTTGAAAATGTTCCCTTATTTATATTCACATCTGATGATACTGTCCTTCGAAGTATTCCTGCTGTTGGAGGTTGTGCATTAACTATTGAACTTGTTGGACGAAGTCTTATCAATTCTAATAATTTCTGATCTACCTCCCAATATTCTTCATCATCCTCTTCTTCTTCCTCCTCCTCTTCAACGCCTCTCCTTCCCAGCCTATATCCTTCTCTTCTTCTTTCTCCGTCTCTAAAATTCATCATATTTCCTGGTTCCTCATCACTACTAGTTTCTATATCATCAAAATCATAACTATCATCTTCATCCTCACTACTGTAGTCACAACAATAGTTTGATGAAGGAGGAACTGTTTTTGATATCAAAATCCCTCCACAGTTAACTGAACCAGACATACCCCCACCCATTACTATTGCTGAGGAGGAAGAAGAAGAAGGAACTGATGAAGCTGACCCTCCTATCACGTCTGCCCTCAATGCTCCTCCTGAACCCGAATTTCCACTGTTATTGCTTCCCATGTTCTCGCTTCTGTTAAAGATTACCTGGGTAGTTTTTGATGATACTATTATATCACTAGATAACCCAGAAGCTATCCCAACACCTAATGACATGTTACTGCTACTATTCAAACCATTTACCATTCCTCCACCAACCCCTCCACCAGCAAAATTTACACTTATATAATTGTTACCTGAATTACCTATTTGTCCTGTTATCCATTTCTTGTTAATACCTGCAATCTCCAAAATCTTTGATCTACTCCAAAATGATGGATTTATTGTCTCCAAATCAACCTCATTTCCAAACTCTTTTAATCCTCCTCCTGTGCACAAATAAGAAGATAAATCAACTCCAGAATTACATATTCCACTTCCACTAGAGCTTGAGCTTTGTAATAACTTTGAACCTTCTGAAAAACTAACATTTGCTTCATTTCCTGTTCTATTTGAGATTTGTAATGATCCCACACTAGTTCTTGTCCTTTGATCTGACTTATCACATTTTTGGTTACCTGTTATCATTATATTGGTTCCTCCAACAACGCAAACATTCTTTGATTGGACATTATTTGCCTTGCAATTAACTCTCTGAGAAATCCCCATCTCACTACTCTGAGATGCAAGCCTTTGACATCTCCTTATTAAATCCAATAAGCATGATCCACACCAATCTCTAACTTTAACTAGAACTCTTATCACATAAAAAACCTGAGATGTATCACTCAGTATACACATTATATCAAACATAACCTGAAATGACACATTCCTCATCAATAATGCACACTTTCCCATTTCCCCTCCTGTAATCCCCCTATTACTTCCTCCTGTAATCCCCCTACAACTACCTCCTGTATTGGTATGGCCATCCAAATTTTTAGATCTTGAACACAATATTCCATTTAAATCATATAATGGTAGTATTACATCAATTAAGTTTATCAAAGTTGAAACCAGTCTTGAAATACCCACAATTCTTGGGCAACAACATAATACCCTATGTAAGCAACGTAATAAACTATAGCAATATTGTGGGGTCTCATAATATAATATTGATCTCGGGATCTCTTCATTACCTCCCGAAATTGAAACTACAAGCTCATCTATTATGAAGAATGGGTAATTATTCTGAAATAATCTTTGAAAATTCTCAGTATCTTTTCCTAAATTAGATGTTGTATTTATTGTATGGTATCTTAAAGCACATGTTAACAATGTTATCAGCTCTACGGTATAATCGGAATTTCCTCTACATATGCTCAAACAAATATCAGATGTTAATATATATGGATAATAATACAATGAATATAACTTATCATTTAAACTCTTAAATTTTAGTGGTAATATATTTATTCGATCTTGTACCTTGAATCTTTGAATCAACCCCAACTCATTACCATTAATACCGTTATTATTACATGAACTGCTTTGAGATGTTAGATTATTTTCAAATTCTGATGTTACTTTACCAGATATTGCATCAGAGTATTTTTGTTGTGTTGCTTTTTCTTCTTGGGATTCTTTTGAAAAAATTATACTTAAAGTCTCAATTGCATACAAAAACTTTATATATAAGCTCTCAATTAATTCATATGGGCTTGCTTTATCTCCCTGAAAAAATAAGTTATTATCTTGCCTGAAAATATTCATTGTATTGTATAATGATGTTCCAGGACCATTCTCATTCAAATAATACTTTACATTATGAAAAGATAATCCATAACTTAAAATAATCTTAGAATCTATTATGGATGCTAAACAAGGTATTACAGAATCAGAAATTAAATCCCCAGATTTCTCCTCAAATGCATTACCTTCTATCAAAAAACCAAGCAATATAATCTCCAATATAATTTCAATCTCTATCAAATCTCTGTTACATGGTTCATTTATTCTTAAACTCTGATCTTTAGTCAAACCATTCTGATGTTCCTTTAATCTTTCCTTTTCTTTTCCTTTCTTATTATCCAACCTAGTGTTTATGTTTAGCAAACATTTACACAACATTTCAACCAATTTATGACTTAATGTACACATTTTTATAGGTAGAGAGTTAACTGATAATCCTGTAAACTTTGATCCTAAGTTGTAATTCACACAAACTAAGTGAGTACCATCCCTCAAAACATCTAACTCTTCTTGGTAAAAGTGAATATTCCTTTCCAAACTTTTCTTCATATTCCCCAGTATTATCCACTTTCCGTAGTATTGTAATGTAGTATTGTCTTTTGAAAGCCATATCTCAGATTGATTTCTTATAAATCCTGTAACCCTTATATAATCAGCCCAGTGATCTTTATAACTCTCTAGTAATTTCAAAAATAAAAACATCCCATATTTTGCATAGTTCTCTCTCTCCTTTTTTATATCCCACTGTATAAAGTCTACCAGATATTTTAACACTGATATGTAATAATTATCCTTTCCCCCACTCACACTGCAACTTCCAATATTATTTGTTTCTTCATTGATACTATCTACTAATTTACTTGCATCCACATATTTCTTGTTCAATGGTAGCATCATTCTATCTAAATCCGGACCGAAGTTTCTATACCCATTTGGATATGAGCTTTTAATTAAACCTTTAATACCATTTTGGTTTCTCCCTGATATGATAAAATTTTTAATGTTACTCACTAATTTTGTTCCCATCTTTCTTTTATTAGTTTATTCCGGTATATAACTTGTTATAGTAATCTATTCTAAAATACGTAACCTTCATATACGGATTTATGTTGGTTTGTTATTCACTATAATATAATAGAGAAAGTAAATATATTTATACATATATATATATATACACAAATTATGTTTGCTTTGAGTTAATTTTTGCAAATAGGATCCGCTTCTTTACTAATAATATTTGTCTTATTTCTTGTTAACTAATACGGTCTGTGTTTTTTCATAAGGTATTGCTTTATTTTCCCATAATGAAGATGATTATAATATAGTTGTAATTGTCGTTTAAATTGAGAAAGAAAATTTACTCACCAAGATTTAATACCCACTAGCAAAGTTTAATCTCTTCCACTTTAACTTTAAAACATTGGGTATTTTTTTCTGTAAATAATTCTATTATATTGAACAATTTTCTATTCTTTTACAACCAAAACCACTTTTTTCTTAATATTTTAACTTACTTGTTACTCAACAAAAAAAAACTCAATTTCCCTAACCTCTCCAAAATTCCGCTAATTTTTTTTTCCTTGTCTTTTTGACTATTACATTTCTATTTAATTAACCTAAACACACAATTACACACAATATTACGTGTCTTGGCGCGCCTAATATATTTTCTTTTTTTTTTTGCATGGCTTTTAATATATTTTAAAAAGATATGAAAAAATTAGCACTATAAAAATTTTCATAGATGCCGGCACTTAATCACTCTACTTGGCACAAAACATGAACAAGAATTTATTAATTCTTCAAAATTCACACGAATCCTTTGCTAAGATTAGAGTTCAACTTAAAAAAACTATATAATGTTTAATGTTATTATGTGCACTAAACATATATCTAAACATATACACCAGTTAGAATCTGCAAAAATCTTTTTTTTCTTGTAGTGTAATTTTTCATCTAATTTTACTAATAATTTGTTTTAATTTTCCTTGGCCTCCCCCTATATCCCTCTAGCATGGCGCCAAGGCGGTACCGATTAAAAATGATTTAAAGGAAAAATAAAGCAAGAGAGAACTTAACAAATAGAGATACATATATTGTAACTTTTGGTTTTTTTGCTAAATTAAACCATTTTAAGTATGCTTATGTGGAGTAATTCGCTGTGTTAAACATATTTTCTGTGAGAATAACATGTATTTAAGTAGTTAACAAAGATAATATGCAGAACATTAAGGATGAAGAGGAAACCAATCATAAGATAGAGGTAGAAACTTTTGAAAACAGGCCCAGTAAAGACTCATCTGTGTTTGGACTCTCAAACCAGACGCCAAAACCTCCGATCAAAAGAGACTCATTTGTGGGGACCAGCTACCTTCCCATTCAAAATCATTACAAAATGGGAGAAAAAGTTGGAGAGGGGAGCTGGGGAGCAGTTTATGTAGTGGAAGAGCGATGTTCTGGAATACTTAGAGCAGCCAAGAAGATCCCGAAACAATTCACTGGTGAAATTTTCCGGTTTAGACAGGAAATGCAGCTTTTGAGTATTTTGGACCACCCAAACATTGCAAAACTGTTTGAATCATTCGAAGACTATAACTCAATTTACTTAATCATGGAGCTTTGCACTGGAGGAGAATTATTTGATCGGCTTTCCCATGTTGGAAGGTTTTCAGAAAGAGTAACAGCTCATTTAATTAAGCAGATGTTATCGGCTATCTCTTACTGTCATTCAAAGGGAATTGTTCATAGAGATCTTAAGCCAGAGAATTTCTTATTTCTACATTCAAAGTTCAACATAAACTGTAAACACTGTCTTTTTGAACAGAAAAGCAGTCAACTATTTCGAGATGAAGAGGCTGCTTTATCTGAGTACCTAAAACACGACAGATTTAGAATTTGCAGATCTTTACCATCCAGTATGAACAACAGCCAACTCCAATCTCTAATCAGCAATTTTAAAGATAAAACCATAGCACCAGGTGATGATATCTGCCTCGGTAATGATGTCTCTAATCATTCATTCTTTGCCTCAAATTCAGAAATTGGTAAGAAAGAGAGTAATATAGGAGAAAAACATGAAACTTATCACAAAAATAATGATGAAGAGGTTACCCAGAAGAATATACCTGTTCCTAACTCTGAACCATTTGGGTTTTCAAACTCAAATGAAAATTTCTGCCAGAAGAAAAGTTCTATTTCAAACTCTATTTTAAACTCGAACTCGTCTTCTATTAAATATCCAATAACATCCCACCCAGAAAAAGAATGCGTATGTAAATGCAATTGTTTTGAGTTAAACAGCCCTCTTAAACTAATAGATTTTGGGTTGGCTAAGAGAATTACCAGAACTGGAACTCTCAGAACCAGAGTTGGTACTTTATATTATATTGCTCCCGAGATCTTACTAGGTAAAGGTTACGATGACAAGTGCGACATCTGGTCAATTGGAGTAATGGCCCACATTCTCTTGTGTGGGGTACCTCCATTTTCGGGAAACACAGATACTGAAATAATTGAGAAAGTAAGAAGAGGAAGTGTTTCGTTCTCGGAATCTATTTGGAGCCAAATCTCCACTCAAGCTAAGGATTTTCTTCTCCAACTTTTGAATAAGAATCCTTCAGAGAGGATCTCAGCATTCCAGGCATTACAACATCCCTGGTTGAGATCTTGGGATACCCCGAATATTCCTCTTTGTGGTATTGGAATGATTAATAAGATTGTTGTCTGGCCATGGCATCAGCAAAGGATGAAAATTACAAAATCCAGAGCCTCTTCTGGGATTAGCAGTCTTAAAATAAAATCCAGTATTTCTTCACCTAGTTTATATTCTAACCATGGTCCATTAAATGACATTCTTTCTGAAGAAGACCTAAATAACTTGTCAAGTTATGATGGAAATACACCTGGAAACACCAGCTCTCCAGAAGCTGGAGGTTTCTTTAAAACACAAATAATAAATGCTCCTTCAAGGCTGGAATCAGGTTCAGGCGTAGTTTCTGGAACAGGATCCAAGGTGGGACTCTCAGAATCACATGGAATGTCAACTGGAGTCCAAAACAGAAATTTGAACCGAAATTCCTTGTTGAAGAGATCTTGCAGTACTCCACTCCTATATTCTATGAACAATGCCTATCCAAATACAGACACCAACCCAAGTCTTGCGAATATTCCAAATAGCTCTATTTACAATTCTGGTTTGGTCCAAATAACAGATCAGCAAATAGCTACCCCACGAACCAAAGCAACTATTAACGCTTTATTGAACCAAGAAGATTCAATTTTGTCTCCTCCTTGTGATCCAAGATTTCATTTTGGTTGTCATTGCGGAGGCCCTATAGTTCTTAATCATTCTTCCCAAGGTAACTCCAGTATTAATATAGTCGAACATGAAAGCCATAACGAATCAAAAAGCTACTCAGGAATTTCTATTCCTAACTCAATCTCATCTTCCTCATCTTCCTCTTCCACATTTACTACTTCTTATAGTATTTCAAGATCCTCAATTTCTTATTCCAATCTACCAATTGGTAATCATATAAAACAAGGAAATTTGTCCGAAGATCTCGAGCATCCAGACGAGAATTTGACTGATCAACCTATCTTGACCTTAAATAACATATCTATTCCTAATATCATCTCAAAGGTCTGCAACAAAGAACAACTTTTTCATTGTGTTATCTATAATAAGACATGTAATGCTTACAAACCACTCCTTAAGCTTATATCATCTTGGGAACGGTTTTGTAACTACACTCTTTTAAAAAGAGTCATTCTAGTCTCTATTGCTCTTCGAATTGGAGAAAACTGTGAATTTAATAGGCTCAGAGATCAATTCAATAAGTTCGATGTGGCAGCTGATGGGGTAGTTTCTCTTGCCGAACTCCAATGTGTTCTGTGTTTCATATTCCACATTGAAAGGATTTCATCCGATAACTTTAAGATTAAGCAATGCCACTCTAAAGCAACTTCCAACGATAACTTCCTATCTAACTCCTCTTACTCCTATCCGCCACACCCTCCTCTTCTAAAGTCTCCCAACCACTCAAGTTTTGAAGACTATATAGATAATGCTAGTGAAATTGAGGACGACCATTTTGGTGAGATTTACGATGAAAGAGGTGAGAACTCTGCTACTGAAAGCTTGGAAGGGAGGATTCCTAACTCAGATCATATTGATAACTTCAACTCAATGTCGATTGATGATTACTTAAAATCACTTTCAAATCAAAATACATTCAACAAAGAACAACTTCAGAAATATCTCTGCAGCTTCAAAATAGACGACATTATTAAACTTAATGAACTTTGTAATAGAATAGAGAGTATTTTTGGTATAATCGACCAAGATCAAAGTGGATCTTGGGAATACTCAGAATTTATTGCTGCATCAATGGAACCTGAGATGTACTTGAATAATACCAGTGCTTTGAAAACAGTTTTTCGAAACTTTGACAAGGATTCGGATGGAAAAGTCTCGGTCCAAGATATACTTGCGTCTTTTGGATGGGAAGATGATATCATTTTATGCTCAGAGACTATTTCGCCTCAACAATATGAACAATATTTAAAATTAGGAAGTTCCCAATCCTATGAACAACAAAGAGATGAGCGTTTCTTGGGTGTTGATCCAAATAGTTCCGTTCAATACTGTGCTCACATACATTGGACCGAGATCTTTCTAAATGAATGCTGTAAACCAGGTAAAAACTATTTAGATTTTTGTGATTTTTATGACTTTTTACGTAATTAATCAGCCTAGAGTTTTAAATTTGTTTCTACTATAAACTAAATTTTGTATTTATTTAGTAATACTATTTTCTGTAATATTGATCATGTTTACATCTATCTAATTATTAATTGTCTACAGAGATATTAATAAAAAAAGAACAGAGAAGTCCAAGAAGAAACTTTATGGTGGGTTGATGTTTATCATTTTAATTTAGCATTAAACAATTCTGAAATTCACCTAAAATTTTCATTTAATATTTTCCGTTTTTTTTCAAAATGATCTTATAATTTTTAAATTTATTACTATAATAATAAAAGAAGCGCCAAATCATGTAAATTTTTTAATCATTCATTATAATTATTAATTAAAAAAAAATTAAAAAGTTAGTAAAGCAAATTGAGAATCCAAATATTCTTCACTAAGATTTAAGGTACTTCTAATTTGCCTTTTTATTGTTCTCAGTTGCTGATATTTTTCCACCATAAACACTTCCAAGTGTGTTTTTATTAACTGTGGCCAATTATATAAGGACGTCAATTTCTATAATTATGAAGTTTCGCAATCAAAACTATTAAATCGAAATTTAATCGTTGAATTATTGGATAAAATTCAATTTGAAAACGTTAAATTTTACTATAATTAATTTTATAATGGCTCAGAAAGAACAAATGTTTGGGGATATCCCCACAGCAAGGTTTGGTCATTCAACCACCTTTGTTGGAAATTCTAAAGGTAAGTCTAATCTTAAAATCACATCAAACTACTCCATCTACTCTGCTTATTTTGGGTCTACAAATTTAAAAACAAATCAAAGATTCATAAATTTATTTATCATATATATTATTTCGCCATTATCCTATCCAAACTCGTATAGATTCTCCTTAACAAATTGACACGTAATAAACAAAATTTCATGTAAATACCGGTATTAAATTACTAGCAAATTATTAGAAGATTTTTTATATTGCATGTGGACAAAAAACCTTACTGCATGCGAAAAATTAGGTGAGAAAATATGTATAAATATAGTAGGCCAGATGGAGAGTAGTAGATGTTGATTTTTTGAAAATAAAATAGAAATATTTTAATCTTCTATAGTTGTACTGTTTGGAGGAGCTATTGGTGACAGTGGAAGATACACAATTACAGCAGATACATATATATTGGATTTTTCTGCAGGATTTCAATGGAAAAAGATTACAGCAGATAATCCACCTAGTGCGAGAGCAGCTCATGCATCAGCATGTGTAGATTTAATGCAGCTAGTAATATATGGAGGTGCTACAGGTAAGTCAAAGAACAAAAATTTAGTCTCTTTAATTCTAAATATTCATTATTTTAATTCGATAGGTGGAGGAAGTTTGAGTAGTGACGAATTATATCTGTTGGATTTAAGAAAAGATCCCCACTATGGCTGGATGAGTGTCCCAATATGCGGAGGAAGGACCCCTGGGAGAAGATATGGACATACAATGGTCTACAGTAAACCTAATTTAATAGTATTTGGAGGAAATGATGGGCAAAGGACTTTAAATGATGTTTGGTTTATGAATGTGGAAGAAAGCCCATTTGTATGGACGCAAGTATTGTTTGATAGAGATGAGAGAGTTCCATGTCCAAGGGTATATCACAGTGCTGCATTATGTATGGAGGGTCCAGCAGCGGGGATGACTGTTATACATGGAGGAAGAGCAAGTGATTCCAGATGCCTAAGAGACACTTGGGGTCTTAGACAGCATAGAGATGGAAGATGGGACTGGATAGAAGCACCATGCAGAAAGGGAGGACCTCCAGCTCAAAGGTTTCAACATGTTGTATTGTTTGTTGGATCCAAAATGTTAGCATTAGGAGGAAGGGGAGATGACGTTTCAAAGATACTACCGAGTATGCTTTATGATACTGAAAATTGTGAATGGAGAGATTTACCTGGTATTGAAAGGTTTAGACATTCAGCTTGGTCAATCAAATCAACTTTGTTCAGTTTTGCAGGATTTGACCACAAGACTCAAACGCATCCTACTGTAGATTTGCTTTCTATAGATTGTTCAGCAGAACCCAATTTTTATAATGAAAAAGAAAGGTCAACTAGAAAAAAAAGCTTAGCTGGGGTTCCATACAACACAATAGGAGTGCAACCAAAAGACCAAATGTTGCCCGGATCAGGAGGAAATACCAACAGTTCCACAAGAAGCAGCTCAATTAATGAGGAACTAGGTTCTTCAACCTCAAATGAGCAGCTTACTGGAGAAGAGCACAGCCCTCCAAAGACCAATGACATTTCTTTTACTGATGTTGAAAGAGCAATCGCTAGAGCAAATATTCAGCTAAAAAACGACTCAAAGAAATATATGCCTAAGATGGAATACAAGACTACTGCAGGACTAATTGGCCTAACTCCAGCTGTTACAAAAGTCAGCTCAAGAGTTCATATCACCGTTGACTCTATGAACAATGATTTCTCCACGCTTGTTCAAAAAATTTCAATTGACCAACTTGGAGAGGAGGGAAGGAAAATTGACAAAGTTGCAGCAAAGCACGCACTTGCAGATTCTCCTTGGATGTTGACTCCTAATTCAATGGGTGTCCCAGGAACTGGTTTAATCGAAAAATGCTTAAAGTTATTCCTTCATCCAACAATAACCCCAGTTGAGCTTTCTGCTAGGTTTAATCACATGGCAGAATTTTCACTTGCATGGCCAGAAGTGATACAACTTTGTGAAATGGCTTTCAGTATTGTAAAGCAGGAAGACATGGTACTTAATATAAGGACTCCTGTAAAGGTTTACGGAGATATTCACGGTCAGTATTATGACTTAATGAGACTTTTTCACAACTATAAAGCTCCTATTAGCGAAGAGTTGGAAGATGTTTTTGAAGCCAAAGGAGATATTGATTCTACTGACTATTTGTTTTTGGGAGATTATGTTGATAGAGGAACTCACAGCTTGGAAACTATTTGCTTGCTCTTTGCTTTAAAAATACGCTATCCAAGGCAAGTTCACTTGATTAGGGGAAATCATGAAGACCCAATAGTTAATTCACTTTATGGGTTCAAGGATGAATGTAGAAGAAGGTTAAGAGAGGATACTGATGACCCTGAATCATGCTGGAATTGCTTTAACCGTGTTTTTGAGTATCTTCCAGTAGGAGCAATTATTGAAGATAGAATACTGTGCATCCACGGAGGAATTGGAGGTTCAATCCACAAGGTGGAGCAAATTAAAGAGATTCAGCGTCCATTAAGACCTTCTCAGACTCCACAAACTGATTATGAACAGAGGATACTTGATCTTCTTTGGTCAGATCCTACTGATAATGATTCTCTTGAAGGGATTGTTCCTAACGATACCAGGGATCCAGATGGCTGTGGATTTATTGTTAAATTTGGTCCAGATAGAGTTATTCAGTTCTTATGTGAAAATAACCTGGATCTAATTATTAGGGCTCACGAATGTGTACAGGATGGTTTTGAGAGATTTGCTGGTGGAAAACTTATAACCCTATTTTCTGCCACCGACTATTGCGGAAAGCATCAGAATGCAGGAGCTTTACTATTTATCAAAAGAGATCTAACAGTTGTTCCTAAGATCTTACTCCCTTCAGCCTCAAAAGACTCCAGAATGATCCTTAATAGCAGTAATTATTGGGACCAAGACATCCTTTCTCAGAGACCTCCAACCCCTCCGAGATCTGCTACATACTTTGACAAAATTAATTCAGAATTCAATGATATCCCAGCCTAATGGAATCATCAATCATTACTTCAAGTTTAATACTTGGAAAATAGTTTTATGGTCTTTTTTTCTCATAATCACCTGAGTTAAAAAAAGTTACAAACTTCCTACTAATAGTGCAGTCAGATCAGAAGAAATAATAAGCAATCCCTTCAATTTTATATGAAAAAGGACCAGTAGTCAGAAACTATTTAATGTATATGTTAATGTATTTTATTAATTTTTACATAGATACATTAGTAGATGTAGATAGCTAGATTTTTTGCCTTTCATAATAAACTTTAAATAAAAAAAACTACTGATTATTATCTATTACTTTAATGATAATATGCTGGTACCGAGTATAATATTTTAATAATTAGCCGCACAAAAAGAGTACTTTTAAATAATAAATTAAGTAAAAACAAAGTTCTATCAAAAAGACCTATTTTTTTGTTTAAAACCAGCAACCAAACCCTAGAAACATATCTCAAAGCTAATGGCATGCAATTCTTAACTGCTCCTTTCAAATCCGTCCCAGTATAATTCACTTCTCTACCTTAAACACTTCTCTATCCCCCTTATTAATTTTTATCCCCAATCCATTACCATTTAATTTTTGAGGTCAATGGAACCACAGTCCATTCCCAAAGTTGCTCATGATACCAACAACCACCATTTTGAAAATCAATCAAATTTTTGCCAAGACCTTGATCATGATCATGATCACGATCACGATCACAATATAGGTACCAAAAACATTGAAACCGGTACCGATGAAGATAATAGTCAGTTAAAATATGAAAATCAGGATCTGGATTTAATAAATGATCTAAGAGTTGAGTCAAGGCCGGTTTTAGACTTTGATTATTATAGTTTGATTGAGAAAATATCAAAAGAAGGAGTGGATACATGTTTAAGTTTGAATTCGAATTTGAATACAAATTCAAATGCAAATGAAATAGAGTGGAAGGTCTTGAAAAAAGCTCTAAGGGAAGAAATTGTTCTGAAAAGTAACCAAATGTTTGAAAAGTACGGAGGATTGGACCAGTTCGACTACTTGCCATACAATTGTAGACTACATTCTGATATAGAAAATTCCCAAAGAGAGGAAGTTTCACCACTTGGTGTGATTGGAGAGTACTCATGTTCAGATTGTGGGAAGTCCATTTTGGAAAACTTTCTAGAAGATATTCTTGAAGCCTTTGACTGTCATACCGATTTTCCTCCAACAATTCAAAGAATTTGTGAATTACTATTATTTCCAGACTGCTATAACAACACAAAAAGCTTTCTTTATGCTCTTGATAAGGTAAGTCTATATCATCCATCTTTTTCCCCATCTATCTTAATTTGTTTGCCTATCCTGCTCCCTTTATCATCTAATAGCTTGTAAATGTTTCTTGTCCTATCACCATTGAAGATCCAGATCAATCTGAAACTGAGCTAAGTTGCTCAGAAACTATATCCACTATTACAGGAAATAAAAGACCACTTACTGAGTCATCCAATACCTTATTTAATCAAAATGTTGAAACTAATAACACCAGTTCTAAAAGACTCAGGACTGAATCTGATTTGGATATATAATTCTGAATTCTTTCTTTAATAAGAAATATCTCCAGAATTACCAAAATTTAATTCGGCCTAGAAAAATAATTCTTTATATATATTTCCGTATTAATATATAATTTTTAATCATGTATCTTGTTAATCCTTAATATTTATCTCAAGTTTTCTTGCTGTCCTTCCAATTCGAAAAGTAGTCCCTGTAATCTGTAGTATAGTAGATTAGTGAAATCAAAATATCAAGAGCCTTACTCCTGTAGCTTAAAGGAGAAGACTTTGTATAGTCTTTAATATTATCAGATTCAGTGTTTTCAGTGAAAAAAGCATTCTCCAAGTTCAACTTCATACCATCTATCTTTTTCCCCTCAGAATTCTCATTTAAATTCTTATCATAAATGACTGTATTCTTCTTCAATAATGAATTGTAAATAATTTTTGAGTCATTGCCAATCTGTTCAAACTCATCATCAAAAGTCGCCTTCCTTGAACTGTAAACCATTAGCTTAGACAATAAATTCTTTGATTCAGTATCTGTTGCAATCAAAGTCCCCTTGTAAATTGGAAAAGATATCGAAATACTTTCATCTGCTATGTTCGAAAGTTCAGATGATTCATTAATGTTCTTAACAAAAGTGCTTTTTTCAAGATCTAAATCCATGTGTTTAATTTCATTTGATCCATTATTATTTAAGATTTCATTGATCCTAGCTCTTGAAAGCCTACTTATTCTCTGTTCGTACTGAATCTTTGAGTTTATAAGACGTATCTTATCTAATTCCTCCTTCTTTATTGTCTTATAAAACTTTACTTGCTCTTTAATGCTCTTCCAAATAATTTTTATATCATCTTCAGCTTCTGTTATGAGATCTATAAAGAAGTTCTCTATCATTGTCATTTCAACACTCTCCTTAATCTGTGATACTAAATGCCTAGGATTTGTGCTAGATTTAGTCTCATCTACATTTATATTCAAATATTGAATCTGTCGATTCATTTCCTCTTCCCCAAAGTCATATTTACATTTTTCAAGATCACCCAAACTTCTCATCATATCTCCATAAGTTTGATCTTTTTCAGAAGAAAACCTTCCCAAGCTATCATTAGATCCATCAATTATCATCATCCCAGACATACAAAAATCCATTTCATTAAAGGAATTACCACCATTTGATCTTCTCATAGCTCTTTCTTGTATTCTATTATAATGTTTACTTCCGTTAATATTTTTGCCACTTGCATTTCTAGAAATACCAAATCCAGCACCTTTTAGTTCTGAGATTAATTTACCACTATTCTTGTAATTATTTTCATGAGTGCTTGTTATTGAGTCTTTAGAATAGTAATTGTTGTTATCACTTATCCTGGATCCTAGTATTGCCTCATTACTAACCATTCTCTTATTGTAAAGAATTGAAACTGGTCCTGAATACCCATCTCCACTAAATAATTGATTCCTTTCAATTTTAGTTGGATGATTTTCAATGAATGATGAAACCGCTAAATTAGTCTCTTCAGTTTCATAAAGCCAAGAATTAGCCTCATAAATTACACTAAAGAGCAATCCAGAGGCATTTTTTTCATTATGGCTGGAACCAAGCCTATCCTGATCTACGTACTTTGAATCTTTGTTTAGTGATAATATTGGTTCCCAATCTTTGAGATTTACCAGCTTATCTCCTCTTTTCAAATAAGAAGCTAATAGAAATAGTCTAAATAATCTTTTATGGTATTGATTCCCATTACAAACGTTCATAAACAAATAAACCATTCTTTCTTTGGTATAAAACAATAGTCGTATCACATTTCTTAAATTCCACTGAGAAGATTCTTTGTTCATGCTCTTTGCTGAAATAATAATCTGAGCTTGGTCAATTTCCTTATCATTAGTTTCAGTAAAACCATCAATAGGTGAGGTAGTAGTATTGGGAAACTCATTCTCAAGATACTTAGAATTAAAGCTTGGTTTTAAATTGGGATTGGACTTTGAAAATGAACCAAAATCCATCATTTCGGATTTACTTGTACTTTTTGATGTAAAATCCTCCTGAATATTCTCGTTCTCTTGAGTTTCTTCTTGGTTTATATCTGTATTAATAGAAATGTACTCTTTTATTATCACCTGATTCTGGTTTATATCAGGATCACTATCTTTACTGTTAAAATTTAAGGGAATGTTAAAATATTTATTTGGTGTACACCAACTAACAATACTAAACTCATTTAGTATTCTGTAATCATTATCATCAAAAGTACGAGATTTGATTGTTAACTGCTTCAAAACTATCCCCCAAACCTTGAGAGAATATTGGAAGAAATTTTGCTTTTCATATACAAGAGCCAATTGAACAAGATTTTCAATACATACGAAACTTGATGATAATAAAAGTGAGCTATTTACATCAAATGAAGCAATTAAAAGCTCACAAGATCTCTTCAAAAGCACACCAGACATCTGATCTTTGATTAAAGTATCGAGTAGAATGAGACCATAAGCCAGATCATAACAGCAGCTAGCAGCCTCTAGAGTTGTAGCTCCCAAGTAATAATCAAATATATCCAATGCCCACTGTGTTGAAAAACAAGAAAGCTCCAGAATAGATTCAGCTGAATCATCTAATAGAGCCAGTGTGCTGATTTCCTTTTTGCCAATATTATCATCTTGTGATTCTTCAGAATCAGTAACTGATTGACCGTCATTTCTCCATGCAATTCCTTGATCATTTTTATTATAGTAATATACATGCAATGCATAGATGAGTCTAACTCTCCCCAGTTGCTTCAATAGCCATCCAATTCTTAATTTGGGTGGAGTTCTTGGGATCTTGTTTGGATTTGGATTTTCAATAGTATCTAGTAGCCTTGGAATATAGTGTAGATTAGAATTGAGAAACTTTTGATACAACTCATATTCTAACTGTCCTTCATCTTGACTTTGAGTGCCTAATATATTTTGAATCATTGATTTATCATCACCTTTAGAGTTGATTACATACTTTATATTACTCAACAAAATTCTGTTCTTTAAAGAATTGTTAGAATCCAATAGATTATTTTCAAATTCCCAATTCGAGTTTCTTTTAGCCGATATTGTCTTGTTAAAATGTCTAATAATATCATTATTACTATCAAAACAACTGCTTATTATTAATGACTTAGTAATTGCTTTTTCCAAAATCTCTTCACAAGATTTCCAGTTTCCACGTAAAAAGTGTATTAAAGCTGTTGAAGTATATACATCAATGATTATAGGATGAATGACTGACCAATGTAGATCAATGATTTCAAAGATTAGTGTTGAGACACTGATTTCATGTGGTATCGACTTTTCTGAAATAGTAATCTCATCAAAATTATTATTATAATTATTAATATCAGAATTCTTAAAGATTTTAATGTTTCTTAACCTGGAATACGACCACATCTGCAAAATCCTCATTTGTACTGAAGCAACATGATCTTGAGGGAAAAGATTAATCACATTATTTAGAATTTGAATGCATTTCTTGTCGTATTCCAGATAGGAAAAATAGCCAAGAAGCTCAAGCCAGGATTCTTGTACAATCCAATCTTGTCTTACAAGATGTCTTTCTGCACCCTGAAATTGCTCTGAATGTGTCATATAATCCAAAAAGAATTGAATATTTGTAAAATAGCTTGCTGAAAGTTTTATACTTAGTGCAATTAGTTTTTGTGAAATAGTTGGGGTTGAAATCACAGAAAAGCTGTTATATCTTGGTAACTTAATCATTTCAGGAGTTTCTAATATACACCAAATTGGAAGACTCTCAGAAAAGTATTGTTCGCTTTTTCTCTTTGTTTTTGGCAAAATTGAGTCAAAATCATCATACTTGATAGGAAAAGTTGAATCATCCAAGAGATTCTCCTTTAATTTTTTAATGTCCAAGAATAACTTGACTCCTGTGTGATACTTAAGACTTTGGAATAAAGCTCCTATTGGTATTTTGTTTTTTGAAATGCTATTTTCAGCTATAGAAAACTCCCAGGAACATAATTTTGAGATACAAGTTGACCAGAATAACTGTGAATTTGGAGAATCCCCTAGAATCAAGTTGAATAGATTGATCAACATTACCTGCAAAATTGTGATTTGGTGAAACCTGTGTCTCCTAAGCATCATTAAACTGGTGTGGTTTAAGCTGAACAAACATTCCAATACCCAATATGGTAAACTCATTTTATTCATATGAATTAACTCATCAGAAAACCGTCGATTATCTGAGTTTTCCGATTTCATTTTACCACCATCCTTTTTTTTGCAATTGTAGGTCCTTTTATTTGTCTCACTACTTAGAATATTGTCATCTATTATGAAGAATTGAGACGCCCAGTCAATTAGAAGCTTGGATATTTCATTTATCTTTATTCCATGAACATTCAAAATATCCCAATTATTTTCATTCAATGATTTAAAAATCTCATTCCAATGGATTGGAGATTGAGTCATCAATGATGTACCATCGTTGGTATTGGTTTTTTCCTCATTCATCATTTCTCGATGAATCACTTTTTCTTGGTCTGTAACCACATCTGTGTTCAAAAATTGAGATGAAAATAATTGTGTTCTTGGATCTTTTGCTTTATTCTTCATCATATTAGACTCATCCCCAATTCTTCTTTTTATTGAGGTTACATGAATCTTGAAAACAGTATGAAGCATAAACAAACTCGGGCTTGAACTGTGACAATGACAATATCTTCCTAAATTACCACTTTCTTTTTTGATATATGTAATACCACCTGGTAAAAATAATGTTTTAATCAACTTTGGAACCAGATTCTTAATTGTTCTAGAAACTATTTCTATAGAAAATAGTTGCTTTAGCCAAGGAGATCTTGTGAAATTTAACATCCTGCCCAATAAGTTACAATTCATTCCTCTTGAATGGATAAAATTTTCCAAAGTCACAGAATCATAAGGTGCAAAAGCTGGAATACTTTCTAGTTGGTTTAAAACTATTTCTATCCAATTTGTATGCAGAGAATTAGACAAAAGTATGATTTCCTGACCAATATTAGACTCATCAAAAAATATCTTGACAGTACTTTGTCTCTTCGGCTCATCGAAAACATCAGCACCTTTCACAATCTTAAGCTTTTCTTCTCTGCCAAAATCAGAATTAGTTGAGAGCCTAATATTATCATCAAATGCAGTCAAAAGCAATTTTGCCTGAGATAACAAATATTTGATTGTATCCAACCCTGTTCCTAGCAAATTTCCGCCTCCCTTAATACATGACCTTGGAAGACAATATATTCCGGGTCTTCTCTCCCAGAAAATTTGGTCTCTTCTAAAGATGTCACCTTCACTAAAGCTCCACTCTGAAAAGTATTCACTAGATGATTGCATATAGGAAGTCATTAAATTAACTCTGTTCATCCTTATGGCAGCTCCTTCATCATAATGGCCAAGTGTTGGATATGGAATTTTGCCACCAATATATGATATCAATTCCAATTGGTTTTTAGAATTTGTTTGATCTTTGACTCTCATAGATTTCCCACACAAACTGCAATGAGTTCCGTCATCAATTTTTATCAAAAATTTAGTTTTAGTTTCTGTGAACTTGCTAATTGTTTTCATAGGCACTTGTTCAAATAACATCCTATCCTTTTTTATGTTAAAAAACCCGTAACTTCTTTGTTGTACATCCGCTGCACAAACTAAGCAAAATCCAGAAGGTTCTATCTCTCTTCTCCATAGTTCCTGCAAATCACTAGGAGTATAGTGAAATCTCCTCATCTTGTCATCTTTATCTTTATATTTGAGCATATCCTGAACTGCTCCAGCTTGTTTAATGAACAGAGGTCTAATTGTGCAGTATTTATTTCTACCTAAAAGCTTACTTCTTGAAGACATATCATAATTATAATAGTATTCATCAGTTGAAGAATTCCCCCAATTCAATCTTTCTCCCTTGACATCTGAAACCCAAGGATCTTTTGGAAAAATATTATATGTATGGTGAAAATTATAATATTTAAATATTCCAATAGAAGTCTCGAGCAAGATTGGTAAATGCCTAACCTCTGAAATTAGTTTTGTTGGGTGGAGAATATTAGTAATATTTAAGCATTTTTCAATATTGGATATCTCACTCCTCTCATTACTTTGTATCGGTAATGGCCAATCACAAATTGTGAATGGTAATATTGGTAGTGGGCGCACAACAATTCTGAATCCTGAATAATCTACGCATGTTATTAGTGATGGACTTACTGTTGTAAGTTTTACTGAAGGATGGAATATATCTGAACTTGACCTGACAAGCTTATCAATTCCTTTAAGTAGAATCAAGGCGATTTCGTAATTACTAAAGCTTTTATCTAAATTAGAATAAATGCAATCATCAATCCCAGCAACAGCTTTTGGATTTGGTATAAATTTCCTTGGGGGAATCTTTCCTCTGGAAATAGAGTTGTAGATTTTAATTGCTCTTTTTACCTTTGTT
Organism: Cryptosporidium ubiquitum; assembly: GCF_001865345.1. Classification (NCBI taxonomy): domain Eukaryota; phylum Apicomplexa; class Conoidasida; order Eucoccidiorida; family Cryptosporidiidae; genus Cryptosporidium; species Cryptosporidium ubiquitum. Next base: position 12,333 of record NW_021639821.1, on the reverse strand, counting down.
CTTAAGATTGCTTCGTTGATTGCCATATGGGCCGAAATTTCCCTAGTGTATACTTTTGACGCATCCTCTGCTGAAGTTTGGCTATCTCCAAGAACTAAGATCCCGAGCAGACCTCTGCCAATTGTATTCATATGGATGAATACACGGTCATTTTCAAATAGTCTTAAACTTGAGAATGGGTGGTCGTCAGGCAATGGAGTTATTTGGCCCCTTTCAATAGAATCTACCACCTTCCTCTTCAGAGAATTATATAAAGGAACTGTTTTTTTCTTTGAGTTTAAATCAATTTCTGAGGGAACTTCATCAACAACTTCTCCAGCTATATGTTCTTCAAAAGATGCAATTTCGGAAAATTCATCAAAATCATTTTCAAGTTTGCAAAATTTTTGTTCTTGTATTTTAATGTTATGGCTCTCATTGTCTGATATGTCACTCAGATTAACTATATCTACAACTTCCTCACCAACTTTGTTTTCTATCACTGAATCACCCATTTTTTCTTCGTTAGTTTTAATTTCATAATCCATTCCCAGCTCTTGGTAGCTTCTTTTAATAATGTAATCCCAGACTACAAACAGATTTTTGTAAGGAGTAAATTTCCGTACTTGGTTTCTACCTCTGAAAATCACATCATCTATAATGTCTCTTGAGAACTCAGTTGCTGCTGCTCCAAAAATTGTGTTAATTAAAAGAACGTCCATATTAGACTCCATACTTTTCATGAAATATTCAAAGTAATAGGTTGAAATCTTATTTCCAACATAATTATCATTTGACTTTTTGTTCATATTGCACTTTCCAGCCTTATATTTGCCAGTAGATGGAAATAAGGTTGACTTGCTATAAGCTTCAACGCTCTGCATAATTGCAATATCGACAGTTTTGCAGAACCAAGTATTCCAATCCAGAGAATCTTTCATAATGTTTTCAATTGAAGATGGAACTTTTATTGGAAGAGATATTCCACTCCTATACTTTGAACCAAAATCATCTCCAATTAAAACAACCTTGGCATTTTTATTCCTTTTTTGTAATAAGAGTATTTGCTTGTTAATCTTTTGATTATATAATGGCATTAAATGAAAAATTTTTTGTAATGTTGGGTACTTTGATAAAATGTCCTTAAACCGTATAAAAGGAAAAGGTATCTTTTCATCTAATGATTCAATTGAAGACTCTAAATAACATCCTTTTATTTTGGAACTATAGTACCCATTAAATAGATTTTCTTTTTCTTCATCGTATTCAGTAGAAGATAAATCCTTCTCTGAAAAGCTATATTCAGAGGAGGAATCATCGTACTGTTCTGCCAATGAATTTCTGGAATTATTCTCTCCACAATTTACTGAAAAACACAACACATCATGAAGGTCTGGTGTCCCAATCCTGTCTTGTAGTACTCTTCTGGTTAGAATTTGAATTGATCCAACAACTAAGTGTCTTTTCATTAACTTTTCTTTCCCTGGTTCCCCAATTATATCAAAATCATCCATATTATCAACTGTGTCCACTCCTGTAAAACCATTATATTTAACTAGCGGGAACCATCTCATTGCAGTAGTTGGGTCTCGTGTACTACTCAATCTTATCATTGACCTACAAATCGGAACCAGTGACCTGTCATTCATGACTAAAAAAATAGCAACACGAACTGTTGTCGCCTTGTTATCTAGGCAAAATGGAATCGGAATTCCAAAGTTATGTTGGATTCGGTGCTCGATCTGATCTATTTCAACATTACTCTCTGTATGATATCTAGTCAAGGTTGCAAAAACTCTTCTTTTTGGGATACAAGACACATCCTTGATTGGTTCATGCCTTAAACCCACGCATAATGCAATTTTGAATGTATTTGGTAGGAGTTTCAGTATTTTTGAATATAACTTTAAATTCCCCACAGACACTACCAGCATAGAGGCAGAGCTGCTTTCCAAATCATCAAAAATATTCCTTTTCAAAGGCATTATTAAGATATCCTATTGGATTATTTTTTATTAAATGCCTTTTAGTTCTTGTCTAACTCTTTATTGTTACTTTGTTTATATTCTTTGCATACCGACATTATTGCACAAGTGGATTAGCACTTATTTTTCCTTGCATGCGCCATTTTTCTTTGCATGCATGTACCCGCCTAGCACGTGTCGGTTTGCCTTTAATACAGAAATTTTTGCTGTTAAAAACATAAAATACATTTAAAAACTATTGATAGGAAATTAACTCGGTGTTAAAAGTAAAACTTGAAAGTTGTTCATAAAGATGAATTTCTAAACAATTTTTTTAATTTAAAAACTCTTTCGAACATCAAATAAGAACATTCTTTCTCTAAATAGTAAAAAGCATAACATTCAATAACCCATAACTCAATTGATGGGTTTTATTAGATACAATATTTGGTGTTCTACGCAAGATTTAATTATTGAGATTCAAAGGAGATTAAATAATTAAAAACGCGTGTTTTAACTATTAAATAAATAATAGGAGTTTAATAAACTAATAATTTGAATAGAATCAATATCTAAATATAATTTAAATAACCTCGAAAAAGAGTAAACTTCTCAAGTATACAGAGCGATCTAATATGTTGGCGCCACAACAAGATACTAAATTTATTGGCATCTTTGCATATTTGGTTGCAAAGAATATTTCAAGCTAGTAAAAAGAAAGTGTAAATATTATCCAAACCTGATATATTAGAAAAATATAATTTAAGTAAATCGGAGAAATGTCAAAGTTAACAACTTCAACAGTAACACAGGGAGCACAGACTTTTAATCAAGGCACTAGTACCCAAACTCAGGGCTCACCAACACCCACACAGAGAAACATCTCAAAGAAAACAATGTACCCTAAGCCACAGTTACAACAGAGTTCAATCTCAGGGTATGAACAGGCTGGTTCAGGAGTTTCCAGTCCATACAATGGATCGGTTGGATCGATTCCCGTATTGTTGCAACCACCATCAACTTCAGTCTCGCCTAGCAATTATTATGCAGTACCCCCAACTCAGTATGTTCTGGATACTTCACTTTATTCATCTGCAAATCCTTATGTTGCAGTTCCTGCAACAATGCTTTCTCCAACGGTTGTGACTACAAGCCCTCAGATGAATGCTACCTACACAAGCTATGGTCTTGTCCCAAGCACAAATTTAGGATACACAGTAATAGGAGCCTCCCCTACGAACACTTCAAGACCGTCAAAGTATTCCCCAGGATGTTGTTAAAGATTCAGTCCTAACAACTTTTCTTGAAAACAGCGGAAAGAATTTTAAGAATAATTATATATTGCTACATTGGGAATTTATGATTTTTTCTCTATCATTTATTAATTCTTTATTTAATAGATTCTGAAGTAAAGAAACACTGATCTTAAAGATTCTTTAAACAGCTAAATGTTATTTATCGTTAAAACTCTCAATCTACGGAATATATTAGGCATTTAACTCTTATTCTTCATTCCATTTATTTTAATTTCTCTTTTTGTTGTATTTGCACTCATAATAATATTGAAATCTAATGAGCGGGAATTGTTGCCAGCATTTTTTTTAGGTAGGTAACTAAAAAGATTAAAGAGAGGGGTAAAGAAGATGGTGAAAAGTGAGGGGTTGGAGCCGAATAAAGTTATATGTATTGTAATAATACAGGAACAAATCGAGATTTTCCATTTACAATGTGAAAATTGCCATTTACTATTTAAGGTTTTTAAAGGCTTTAAATCCATAGTAATATGTCGGAGTATTCCGAGGAATATTTATTTTATTGATACAACTTTAATAATTGAATGGATTAAGGACGGTTTTTTCAGTTGTGAGAATCTAAAAATATCTAAATACAATCTTTTAAATCTGTAGAGATGTCAACTTTCAACATTCCGAAGTTTAAAATCGTAATTTTGAGTGTATTTTGTGATGGAATAGTTGAAACGCCAAAACAAGCACATCATTCAAGTTCTGGGTCAGCAATATCCAACAGTGGATGGTTTCAACTATATGCAGCCTCTACGAAGCAAAACTTGGAAAGAGATCTTGATACTGGAGATCAATATGATTCAGGGGAGGAAAGGTTGGAAAGAATCGTTGATTGTATTACAGCATCAATTAAGGGGTTGTTTCCAAATATACCAAATGAATTAATCCTGAAGTATGGGGATTTATCTGCACTAATAAGCCATCTAGATGTAGATGTTATCTATATCAGTGATACTACATTTTCCACAAAAGGTGAGTTTGAAGAGATTAACTCAAATTCTTTTCTAAATCAAAAAGAAGCTTTCGAGAATCCCTTGGTAAATGTTGTTTTATGCAACTTTGACAGAGCTCCACCGATATCGTCTTCTCCTAATTCATTCTCTCATATCTTTAAGCTTTGCGAACTATCAAATAATTACCATGAAATTGAATTTCTACTTGTTGGCTTTTCTGCGAGTAAGTACCCAGAAACTGAAAGATTTTCTAAAAAAAATTTCGAGAAATTTAGAACCGAAGTGCAAAGACTATTTGGAAATAATGCCAAAGATAAATGTATCTGGGTTTCAGAATCAAATCAACTGGATACCCCAGATTACATTTTGCATGTGGGCGCGCGCCGAATACACACAAGACTATTGGAAGAGGCGGCAAATGCGATAAATGCAAGAATTAAAACAGTTATCGACTACATATTAGATTCGAGGAATGAAGGTCCAAAGCTGTCTCATTCCTTGAAGTTAACAGAAGGTTTGGCAACTCCAGAAATCTTGGAAACTCCAGAACTTTTGACTTCAGGAATGAATTCTCCTGTTAGTAGTAGGGTTGGAGGAACACAATGTAGAAAATTACAAATATCGGATATGTGGTATCAGTGGATTTTGGATATAATCAATAAATCAGACCTTTTAGGTTTGGTTTTTTTTAGATTGGGATTGGCAAATGAAGCATTGCTAATATATGAACAGCTTCTGGATGATTTTAGAGAGCAGAATAATCCATTTATAAAAGAGCTTCAGAACCAAACAATAGGATTTGCTGGTATTGTTGCCACAAAAGACCCTCTTCTTTTGGCGTCTGATTGTTGCTTTGGAGACTGTAGAACTCATTTGATCGAAAACAACACACTGATTCACAGAGATAAGTTAATATTGCCATTAAATTTTAATAAATTGATCTTAAGTAAGAGATCCACATATTTCGATATTTTTCAAATGGTGTTTTTGAGACAGATATTCATTTTACTTTCAGTCAAGGATTTCCAAAAAGTATGTAACAGAGTTCACATATTTTCCAGAAAGTTTTCTAAAGAGATTCTTTCCAAAATTGATCATTTGAAATATAAATTTGCTTGCCATCTTTGGATTTTTAGATTTATTATGACTGTAGCTGCAATTGGATTTCCAGGAGTCCCCTCCAATCCTAAATATAGTCCAGGTCCTCGTCAGAGTACTGCAATTTCATCACTGAAGATTATTATTGTTTCGTCCATTTTACCGAGATTAATACATTTTTTGGGAGCTTCTGAATCCATTGATGTTTGGAAACACAAGCCATCCACACCAAAGCTCCCTCCAGATTCAAATGTCTCATCTATGGAAATTCAGACTGCATTAATTAAGTGGGCCACTCAGTGTATTTCTTCAATTTTACTAAATTGTATTTGTGACTTTGAGGAGTTTAGTAGACTTGAAGAAGAATTAGAAATAAATAGTCACAAAAGCAGCAATTCTATGTTCACAGTCTCCAACAAATCCTCTCATTTTTCATTATATAGTAAAACTTCTCATGAAGAAAAGAATAATAGCTCTTTGAACTATGATCCTAGCTCAAAACAAAACTCTGATACAGGAGTGGACACAAAAATCAGCTTTAATCATAAAAATTCCAAATTGGAGCATGCATCATCCTTTAATTCTCCTAGTTTCTCTCTATTTCACCTAGCATCTAAGCATTTTTCTTTGGTTTGTGAATTACTCTCCTCAGAAATATGGAATAAAAGCTCTTCTAAATTTGATGAAAATAAGCCTTCTGAGGAACTAATAGATAACCAATTTTTGCAAGATATGACTTACAATTTAAGTGGTGATGCAGAACAACATTATAATTTGAAGGAACTTTATTGTTCCTTAAATTCTCCCTCAAAAGTTTACAGAATACTATGCGAAGTTGTTGGTATGGCAGCTATGGATTACATTTCTTCTGGACAGCTTAAAACAGCAATTTCACTACCATGGGGAATCATTTTTGAGAATAAAGATTTCCTGAAGTGGATGTTAGAAGAGTTAAATAATGAGACATCAACTTTTGTTAATTATGAGACATCCAAGATATCCGATATTTGCTTTTGTTATAGGTTTGTTCGAATTTGGCTTGATTTCCCCACAATTCTACTTCCTATTCCTCTTCAATGGACAAGTTTGAGTAATATTTCTCAGAAACTTCTCCTTAAACTATTTGCCAAGAAGGTAAACCCAGTATCTTTAAGCTATATAAATAATAATGATTCCTATTTATTACAAGCTGAAATTGGTATCAGACAATTCCTAAGTATTTTGAATTCAAATAATCCAAATTTTTCTCAAGAAGATGGTTCAGGCAAGGATTTTAAGGAAAACATATGTTTGGAAGATCAGTTAATACTTGAAACTTATATTAGCAAATGTTTAGAGAACTCTAACATTGACAAAGTAAATTCTTTACAGTGGGAGTTTCCTTCCCATCCTAATTTGTGGGCTCATTTATATATTTCGGACTCTAGTTCAGAAAAATTGAAAGATGTTCCAAAGCTTAAAATGAAGGCCTATATTAATTTGGGTGGACAAACAACAGAAAAGAATGAGACATTGGACTCTTATGATTCCCAGACAAAATCATTTAAAGGGGTTACATTAAAAATTGTTGAGAGACAAATTCTGATGGCTCTTTTAGGAGGGGGGAAGCTAATTAGATTGCCTGCTAAGGCTTTACCTTGTTGTGGTTTATTAGATCCACTAAAACCAGTACAAGGGTATTTTTATGTTTTTCATGAAATTCTGAGACCAAGTGGAAGACTATTTTTAAAGTCTCCAAATGTGCTTTCCCCACTACTAAGCCCTCTTGGGTCTTCTGGACAACAAACTAAGGTCTCTGATCCTGGAAATGTTTGCTCAAAAATTAGACAAGTAGAAGGAGAAATGGGACAAATGATGGAATCACAGAAAGTAGAGCAGCAAGAAGCAGGTGACACTTCGAACAGCCAAAGAATGAAGAATTCTGGTAGATCTGGATCAAATAACAGTTATAATAGTTGGTTTCAAAAGAAAAGTTCTCGACATGAGAGATCTTCTTCATTTTCCAACTCAGAGCTTGAACATGTTAGAGAAGGAAGAGGCAATATTACAAATTCACTGGTTTCAAATAAAAAGAAGGATGGTTCACCAAGACAGTGGATGTGGGAAATTGTTGCAGGGTTTAAATGGGGAGGAAGTTCCTATGGAAGTAATTCCAAAAGTAAAGTCAAGGCTAGTTCATTTAATGGTAGCTTATATTCGGAAAAAAGAAATGAGGTATTGGAGGTAGATGGTTTGGACAATCAAGAAAAAGTAATTAATAACTCCAGTATTCACGAAAGTTCATTGAAAAATGTTGGAGGACTTCATATCCCATCTTCCACCTTGGAAAACACAGTAAAAGTTGAGGAAAATTTGTCTCCTTCTAAGATAATTACCGTACCTACTCCTGGGCCATCTAACTGGGTGATAACGGAGGCAAGCAAATCAAATTCAAAGAAATCAGTTCCACTGAGTCCAAAATTGACTCTCAGTCCAAAGAATGAAGAGCCTACTCAGTGTTTGGTTACACCTCCAAATTTGTGGGTACACAAGTTGGCTGTTCCTGGAATTCCATCACGCTTTATATTATTGGTTTATCTTGGACTTTCTTCTCCTGTTTATTTTGGCTCAGTTTGGTTGAGATTTAATGGTATAAAATGGGTACTTCTTGAAAACACCATTATGGATTCTTCAAAGAAAAACAAAATACTTTTGGAACCCGGGTTAAACAGTATAGAACTAGATATTTTTTGTGAAGGAGATGGGGAATCTAGTTTTTTTATAGATTCTATTGGATTTTCTGATAGAACAAGCTTCAGCATTCCAATTAACTTTTTGTGGGTGATTCCCTTGGGTACTTTACCTTCTCCTCATATATTACCAAGAGTTATCTCAGAGTTTCAAATATATGAAAGAGGTTTAGAAATTTCTTTTGGGAAAAAGCCTTTAAATTCAAGTATAATTTCAAAAACGAACAAGGATGAATTAGAATGCAACCGAGATAATGCTTGGAATCCACTAAAGAAGTGGACTACTTTGTATTCTTTTGGGATCAGAAATTTGTCAGAAATGTTCAGTATGACAATTCAGTTTGGAGAAATTACACAATATTCTAACTCTTCCGAATCTGTCTCAAACAATTTGTTAAAAACATACACAGGGGAGAAGAAATCTTATAGAATTTCAGTGAAAATAGAAGAAGATTGGATACAGATATATAATGTTGATATGGAAGTAACTCTGAGTTTTCAACAATCTAAAACTAAATCAATAAAAATTTTTTCTGAAGAAATGGAATTGGTACAGATAGATGGTTTAGAATTGAAAAAAACATTAAAACTAGAAATAAATCAAAATTTAATTAAGCTTCCGTCATTTTCGAATGAATGTATTATTCAAATACCAATAATGTTTGATATGTCACCTATGAAAAAATCAACTCAGGTAACTTTTGGTTTGGATTTCAATGCAAAAATTAAATACCAAGAGACAGAAGCTTGTACAAGACACAATTTCGTGTTCCAAGTAGAGCCACAGATGGATTTGATCAATATTCAACCAGTTCCAAACCTAGACTATCACAGTTTGCCCTTTTATTACTTTGAATTGCTTTTTGAAACGGCATGCAAAAGGGTTTTGGTGGATAAGATTATTACTATGTTTCCTAATGATTTAGAAAATTTAAATTTATTTGGAATTATGGCCCCAGTAGAATTAAAACCAAGAGAAATTGAAAGCTATAAAGATTTGGGGGAATTATGTTCGACTATTGAGTATTCACTTTCTCATCCAATGACTATTGAATCTAAATCAAAGCCTCTAAAGTTAATATGGATAGTCCCAAAATCGGAGCTTCAAAAGAGTTTTACTCCTCAAATCTTAATTTCCACTGTTAGCCTGCCACAAACAGAAAAAACGGAGTTATCTGTTTCAGGGCCTTTCCAAATTCCGATGGAAACTTTATACAATTTTATTTCACTGAGAAAGTCCATACAATCTACGAACGGATTATTGGAAACAAGCCTGGATGGATTAAGTCTAGATCATGTTGAACACCCTTCATATTCAAAAGTTGACTCAGAGTTTTCACTAGTTATATACCTAAATTACACATTTGGGAGAGAAGAAATATTTTCATATTGCTTAAACTACTTTGGAGATGCAGATGAAGACTTAGACAATAAGGGATGCTGGTGGTTTATTGGAGCTAGAAATGGTCATGTGCAGGCTAAACCTGGCTCCAAAATTAGGCTTGAATTCAGAATAGTTCCTTTAATTAACGGGTTGTTGAAGCTCCCAAGTATTAATTTTGGTTGCTCAAACTCCCGTCCATATTCTTATCCATATTTTACATTGTCTGACAATAGTAGAAAATTTTACCTTGGGAAACAGGTAGTAATTTAGCCTTAAAATTTGTACAGTTAGAAAGCCCGCTCAAAGTAAGTTAGAGACAGTATGGCTATTATTTTTAGGACTTCGTTTATTTAGGAAAATATAAATAAGATTAAAAATAATTTGGGTTAAAGTTGAGAGGATTTTTGTTTACTTTACTTTTTGGGAATCTATTAATTTGAATTGATATATTTTAGGTAGGTTTGAATGGAAAAGAGTCAACTTTCGAGGAAAATTTCTTCTGGTGTCGGCTCTAGGGCTCAGGTTATTTATCTTCTTAAATTGTGAATTTCAATTGGCAGATTGGATCATAATTAGTAAAAAAGCAGCTGTTTGGCACTTAAGCCTTGTGCTTCCTGACTAGAAATTACAAGTTAGGATATCTAAACTAAGAAATGAGAGGCCGTTGGAAGGGAGGCAAAAGTGGACATGGCGGCTCCTCCAGCGGAGGAAGCAATGCAAAAGTCTCGGAAATTTGCCGACATTTTGTTCAACAAGGTAATTGTAAATTTGGTCAGAATTGCAACTACTCACATATTTTAAGACAAGTTGCGCAGATTCAAAAGGCTCACTTTGGTGGGATAAGATGCGCAATTTCTTCTCCATTACCCACAGGAGAGCTTGAATTATTCACTGGAGGTTGTGATGGTCAGTTGAAAAGGTGGATAATTAGACCTGCTGATAAGGATATTATGAATAATGAGCCGGAAAGAGGAGGGAATAATCGTCGAAGAAATTACCAAAACAAGTTTCAAAATGATATTAGTGGGGCAACTCAGCTTTCAGTTAAGATGGATTCAGCAATTAATTGTAGTGCGGAAGTTTGTAGTTGCTTGATTTATGGGGATGTCCTATTTTGTGGACTAATTAATGGTACTATTAGGGCATTTCACAAGCCTACGGGGAATTTCACGGATTTAATTGGGCACAACCAAGAAATACATCAACTTTTAATAATTGACAATATATTGGTTTCTGCTTGCTGGGGTGGGAAGATAGTTTTTTGGAAGTTTGACCAGGCTTCTGGAACCTTTGTTATTTCTGCGCAAATTCAGGCTAAAGAACATATAAAATGCCTTAAATATTTTCCATATAAAAGTAATTCGGCTGGTGTAATGAACCAGCAACCCCAGTGCCAAATTCAGGATGCATGCCCTCATCTTTGGGTTTGTGGAGGTGGTATTGTTCAAATTGTAGACCTCATCACTCTTCAGGTAGTTAGAGAGATTATATTTGATGGAGGGCCTATAATGTCAGTACTGGAATACGAAAATCATCTTGTTCTATGCAGTTTACAAGGTGTGATTCGCGTTATTTCACCAACAGGTGAGGAAACTTTTAGAAAATCCTTAGGTTCTCCCACACTTTGCATGGATGGGACAATTACTGCAGACGCTAAGCATATACTAATGATGGGCCAGAATAATGGACATCTTAGGTGTATCACCCTTCCTCTATTTGACAGTGTACTTGAATTTCATACTCCTGATACCAGATCAGAAATCAGATTAGTTTCGAATCTTGGAGGATCTCCTGGAATCATTCTCACTGCTCAATGGGATGGTGCTTTGAATTTTTATCAATGGTGTCTTCCAAAGAGTTCCTAAAAATTCAACTAATTATATTACTCAACGTCAATATTGTTATATAAAAGTATGATTAAAGAATTATAAGTTTGTTTAATTATTATTTTTCATTGAATCATCGTACTTAACAGTATTTCTGTTTACAGAAAAGCGATTAATTAAAATATATTCATATATATTTTTATTCACATATACATATGTATTTTAATGTTAATTTATTTACTTATAAACTATTAAAATTAATATAACTTTCAAATTTAACCTTTTATAGCTTGACTAATTTCATTAGATGTTTTCCGAAATTAAGTTTTTTTTAAATTAAGGATTTTTCTAGTTCTGATTCGGCTTGAAACAATCTATTTTTCCACATGGAGAATTATAAAATTTATGATTTGGTAAATCAAATATTTGCATGTATGCAATGTACATGTAATTTTTGACACGTAATTATTTCTAATTGGTAAAAAAAGTCATCCACATGCGAAACGGTATATAAAAAAACAAAAAAAATTTAAATTGCATGAAAGATAAATTATTATTTCAAATAAAAAAACAGAAAAAAAAGATAGTTGATTTTTTAACGGTTCTTAATGTTTGAACTTTTAAATAGAAAATTTCTTTTCCCAATAGGTCTTCTATTGATCAATTTAATAATTATTCTTGCCTCTGATGTTGACCAACAAGAGACATGGGTTTCACCAGAAAATCAGTATGATTATGATGAGGTTAATAATGCAATAGCGACAGATGAAGGTACGTCAAATATAAATCGAAAGGTGGCAGAATCTCAGAATCATAATCACAGGCATAATTACCACCATAAAAGCCACCATAATTATAGATATTATAACACTTATTATAACCAATACGCCCCTAAACATATAGGTACAACTGATGATGAAGGAAATTATATTAGTGATCATTTTACTTATGTACCGGAGAGTAGTCACCATTATCATTACAATAATCATCATAAAAATGTTTATCAAATGGGATGGAGTAGCCACAAGTATGATTATGTTTTAAATTTGACGTCAACAACGACGAATTATCCAGTATACCCAATTCCAACAACCAC
>NW_021639833.1:272523-272771 GCF_001865345.1 Cryptosporidium ubiquitum | reverse complement strand
CCACTACTACCACTACCACTACATCTACTACCACCACTACTACGGAATTTATGGAAGCAAATTTATTTGTAAAGCCGCCCACCCTTGAAAAAATGATATTTGGACAAAGGAGACTTCGAGAGAGTACGGGTGGTTCCCAAAAGGCTAGCAAATCATCACTTTTTAACCAAATTGATTTGAATAACATTTCTTTCCTACCAAAAAAAGAATTATTTAAGCCATACTACACAACAACTACTACTACCACT